>NW_028188149.1:0-110731 GCF_964204655.1 Triturus cristatus | reverse complement strand
TAGCCTTGACCAGTCTCGTCTTCATGTCCTAAGTGGAAGTACCTGGAGAGACCATCTGCATTCCCATGGTCAGTACCTGGCCGGTGCTCCACTGTAAAGTCCATCCCCTGTAGGGAAATGGACCACCTAAGCAGTTTGGGGTTTTCACCCTTCATCTGATTTAGCCACAAGAGGGGCTTATGGTCGGTCTGAATCTTGAAGTGAGTGCCAAACAAGTATGGCCTCAGCTTCTTCAGGGCCCACACCACAGCAAAGGCCTCCCTCTCAATAGCTGACCAATTCTTCTCTCTGGGGGTCAACCTTCTGCTAATAAAAGCAATGGGTTGGTCTTGACCATCTACATTAAGTTGTGACAGCACAGCTCCCACACCCAACTCAGAAGCATCTGTTTGGACAATAAACTCTTTGGAGTAGTCAGGACTTTTCAGGATAGGTGCAGAGCACATGGCCTCCTTCAGGTCATCAAATGCCTTTTGACAGCTTACTGTCCACTGAACCTTTTTGGGCATCTTCTTGGATGTCAGATCATTAAGAGGAGTCACAATGGACCCATAGTTCTTAACAAACTTCCTGTAATACCCAGTCAAGCCCAAGAAAGCTCGAACTTGAGTCTGGGTGGTTGGAGGGGACCAATCCTTGATGGACTGTATCTTACTCTCCAGTGGTTGAACTTGGCCCCCACCTACAAGGTGGCCCAAATACACAACCTTACTCTGCCCTATCTGGCACTTAGTAGCCTTGATAGTGAGGCCTGCCCTTTGCAGAGCCTCAAGAGCCTTCTTCAGGTGGATCAGGTGATCCTCCCAGGTGGAACTAAAGACAGCAATGTCATCAAGATATGCTGCGCAAAAGTCATCCAACCCAGTAAGGACTTGGTTCACCAGCCTTTGGAAGGTGGCAGGTGCATTCTTCAGACCAAGGGCATCACCACAAACTGATAATGCCCACCTGGGGTTGAGAATGCTGTTTTGGCCTTAGACTCCTCAGCTAACCTGATTTGCCAATAGCCAGCTGTCAAGTCAAATGTGCTCAAAAACTTTGCAGAAGCTAGTTTGTCTATGAGCTCATCTGCCCTTGGAATAGGGTGTGCATCTGTCCTGGTGACAGCATTGAGTCCTCTGTAATCCACACAGAACCTCATCTCTCTCTTGCCATCTTTGTGTGAGGTTTGGGGACCAGAACCACTGGGCTAGCCCAGGGGCTCTCTGAGGGTTCAATGACACCTAATTCCAGCATTTTATGTACCTCAGCCTTTATACAGTCCCTGACGTGGTCAGGTTGTCTGTAAAGTTTGTTCTTTACAGGCAGACTGTCACCAGTGTCCACAACATGGGTACACAGTCAGTTTGACTAGGTATCAAGGAAAACATATGTGAAAATGATTGTAGAACCTGTCTACATTCAGTCTGCTGATGGGCAGTGAGGTTGCCTCCAAGGGTCACTCCTTCAACTGAGCCATCTTCAGGGTTCTGAGACAACAGGTCTGGGAGAGGGTCACTCTCTTCCTCCTGTCCCTCATCTGTAGCCATGAGCAAGCCCATGTCTGCCCTGTCAACATATGCTTTAAGCCTGTTAACATGGAGTACCCTGTGGGGACTCCTGGGAGTTCCTAGGTCGACCAAGTAGGTGACCTCTCCCTTCTTTTCCAGGATTGTATGGGGTCCAGACCATTTGTCTTGGAGTGCTGCTGGGGCCACCGGCTCCAACACCCATACCTTCTGTCCTGGCTGATACTCAACCAAGACAGCCTTTTGGTCATGCCAAGCTTTCTGTAAGGCCTGGCTTGCCTCAAGGTTTTTAGATGCCTTCTCCATATACTCAGCCATCCTGGAGCGGAGACCAAGTACATAGTCCACTATGTCTAGCTTAGGCTTTTTGAGAGGTAACTCCCATCCTTCCTTCACCAAACACAGTGGGCCTCTCACAGGGTGCCCAAACACAATTCAAAGGGGCTGTAGCCAACTCCTTTTTGTGGGACCTCTCTGTAAGCAAACAGAAGGCAGGGTAGAAGGATATCCCATCTTCGCCTGAGCTTTTCAGGTAATCCTTTGATCATACCCTTTAGGGTCTTGTTGAATCTCTCAACAAGCCCATTGCATTGTGGGTGATAAGGGGTGGTGAACTTGTAGTTGACACCACATTCCTTCCACATAGCTGTCAAGTATCCTGACATAAAGTTGGTACCTCTGTCAGATACTACCTCCTTAGGAAACCCCACTCTGGAGAATACTCCCAGCAGGGCCCTGGCCACAACAGGAGCTGTAGTGGTCCTAAGGGGAATTGCCTCTGGATACCTGGTGGCATGATCCACTACCACCAGTATAAATCTGTGTCCAGATGCAGTGGGAGGATCCATGGGACCCACTATGTCTATTCCCACTCTTTCAAAGGGGACCCCCACCACAGGTAGTGGTATTAGGGGGGCCTTTGTTGTGCCACCTGATTTGCCACTGGCTTGGCAGGTAACACAGGAGCGACAAAACTCCTTTGTATCTTCATTCATATGAGGCCAGTGAAAGTGAGGGACAAGCCTGTCCCAAGTCTTGTTCTGGCCTAAGTGTCCTGCTAAAGGAATGTCATGGGCCAAGGTAAGAAGGAAGCCCCTAAATTGCAGAGGTATGACCAACCTCCTGGTTGCACCAGGCTTGGGGTCTCTAGCCTCTGAATAAAGGAGCCCTTCATCCCAATACACTTTATGGGTACCTTGAGCATTCCCAGCAGCCTCAGCAGCAGCCAGCTGTCTGAGGGGTTCAAGAGAGGGACAGGATAACTGAGCCTGCCTCAAGTCAGCCCTTGAAGGTCCCCCTGTCCCCAGAAACTCAACCTGATCAGGTTCAAGCTCTTCAGGGACAGTTCCTTCAGGGTCCTCTAGATCAGCTTCCTGGGAAGGCTGATCATCACTCTGAGGCAGGGGGGAAGGCACAGCCTTGACCCTCCTGTTCTTCTTCTTGGTAGGTGCTTGGTCCATTGTTCCAGGATCCAAGACCTGTGGTTCAGTGAGGCACTTTTTGGCCTGTGACCTGGTCACAGCAAGGACATGTGATGATATACCTAACATCTCTGCATGAGTCCTGTACTCCACTTCTGACCATAGAGAACTCTCTAGGTCATTGCCCAACAAACATTCTACTGGGAGGTCTGCACTAACCACAACCCTTTTGAGGCCAGTTACCCCTCCCCATGAGAAGTTAACAACTGCCACACTATGTGAAGTAGTGGCATTGCTGGCATTGGTCACCAGGTAGTTCTCACCTGGTATGTACTGTCCAGGATCCACAAAGCCTGGTGTCACCATAGTGACACTGGCACATGTGTCCCTGTAGGCTTGAGCCACTTTGTCATTAATTAAAGGAGTCTGTCTGTACTTGCCCAGGTTACTGGGGCTCACAGTCAGGGACAAATCAATGTCCCCATCACAGATCAAGACTGCCTGTGTAAGGGTTCTGTCTAAGTCAGAATCTCCTTCAGTTCCCATAGTGATTCCCACTACACCCTTTGTCTGGGGACCAACACTGCTAACAGTAGTACTGGGAGCAGGTGCCTTAGGGGCAACAGTGTTGGGGGCTCCACCCTTTTTGCAATCACTAGTCCAGTGAGTTGTATTTTTACAATGATTGCACCAGGGTTTCTTCTGACCTTCTTTCTTCTTTTTGGACTGTTGGGACCCACCCTCCTTAGTAGTAGTTTGGGGCCCTGTTGAAGACTTCTGGTCTTTAGGTTTCTGATCTCCACCCTTTTGGTCTGTTTTCTTCTGATCACCCCCTTGGCCCTGGTTCTGGTTCTTTTGCTTAACCCTGGTTCTGACCCATTTGTCTGCCTTCTTTCCCAATTCTTGGGGAGAGGTCAGATCAGAGTCAACCAAGTGTTGATGCAGTTGCTGGTTTTGACAGTTATTTAAAATCTGCTCTCTCATCATCAAATTATACAATCCTGTAAAATCAGATACCTTACTTCCCAGCAACCAACCCTCCAAAGCCTTAGTGGCACATTCAATGTATTCAGACCAGTCCTGAGTCTGTGTCTTTTGGGTGTCTCTGAACATTAACCTGTACTGTTCAGTGGTTAAGCCTAACCCATCTACCAGAACACTCTTCAGGACTCTGTAGTTTCTGACATCCTCTTCTCTAACAGTGAGGAGTCTGTCTCTGCCTCTTCCTTCAAAGGAGAGCCAGAGGATTGCTGCCCACTGGTCTTCAGGAACCTGCTGTACTTTGCAGGCTCTCTCAAGAGCAGTTATCCATTTGTGGATGTCATCCCCACTTTTGTAGGGGGGCACAACCTTAGACAGGTTCCTATTGTCAAAGACCCTATCTTTGTCCTTAGGGACAATGCTGCCACCAGTGGGTATAGACCCACTCTCTTTATGCTGTCTAGCCTTGCTAAGTTTCTCTTCCATCAGGGCTACTTCTAGCTCCTGCTTCCTGATCCTCAGCTGAGCCTCTTGCATCTTGGCCTCATGTTCCCTCCTCTGAGGGGTGGTCATCCTTCTCCTGGAGTGACCTTGAGAGCCTCTAGAGCCATGGGAAGCATTGGAGTCACCTGAGCGATTCCTTTGCCTTCCAAGCCCTGTGTTAAGTCCACTGGGGAGATCCAGTGGGTTGAACCCACTGTCAGTCCCCAATAGCCTTGGTTTAGCTGGGCCAAGTATAATACTTGGCACTGGGCTAGTTCTCCCTTCATCCTCACTACTGTCAGTATCCTTTTCACTCTCATCCTCTGTGGTAGGCATCCCATCTAAGGGGTGACTATTGGGAAGGGGTACTTCAGTGGCATCTTTAGAAGGGGGGCCTCCTGTTCCTGTCCCTAAGGGGGCTAACTGGGAAGCTTTCTTGAGTGCTCTCTGATTCTCATCATTCTGTAAGAGCTCTCTGAGCTCAGCAGAGTTTGGGTTCTTGGGCTGTTTAAGGCCTCTAAGAGTTGCCAAATGCCTGAGCTCATTCTGATTAAGGGTAGCAAAGCTGGATGGTGCCCTCTGGGGGTCACTCTCAACAGAGATGGGTACAGTGGACCCCTCTGCCCCGGCCATTGCTCTTAAGTGTGGGTGGATGTGTTGCAATCTACCTACACTTGGGTTTACCTACTAAACCTATCTAGTAGTTGTAGTCAGGGTGTGCTACTCCCTTTGCTCTACAACAACTAAGTTCAGTAGAACTTAAGTATATCTAATCTTGTTTTATATGTACCTACAGGTACCTATGTGATCTTTCAATTGGTAACCAAGAGATTACAATGGTAAAACACAGCAAGCTCAAATCCAACCGCTGCTCACCAATGTGAGAAGTTGGCCTGGTATATGCTGTTCACTAGTTCTAGTGACCACCTTGTACCATGCCAAGCAACCCTTATGGTGTGGTTGTAAGTCAACCTTTTTGGACTAGCTGCCCTAGTGGTAGCGTAGGCTAAGCAGTCTTTGAGGCTAAACTCGTGATGCGTGTTAAGCAAGCTGTTTTACCAATAGTAACCCCCTTTTATACCAATGAAAGGACACCACACAGATATATATTCAAAATATATATGTATTTATTTCTCAAAGTAACCCCTAGTCTCTTTATGAGCACAGGAGCACAAATCGTCAAACAAGATTATCACAGAATACACAGAAGTTGCACTTTATATGGATAGGCCCTGGTGGCCACTCGAACCATATACTAAAATAGTGGTATAAGTACCACGAACAGAAAAGGGAAAAGGCCTAGGGCCTCTAGAATCGCTGGGCCTACAAGGAGCTAACGTCAGTTAGTGACCAGGAGGTCCACGGGTGGCGTGTGCAGAGCAAATAGTCACACGCGGGCTCCCATAGGTTTCAATGGGTGCGTAAAAAGTACAAAGTTACTGCAAAAGGAATCTTCCGGATGACCTAGGAACTTAAGATTTGGAACACAGGCACTAGAGATGTATTACTACACATGGGCACAGGTGTGCCAGCTTTACCTCACCCACAGGAAGCGGGTGCATAGGCCTCGAAGTGCGTCGGGTTTCTTCTATCTGTTCCGTGGGGCCTGTAGACAAAAGTGCTGCAGGCGGTCGGTCGGGAAGAGATGCAGTGGATCCAAGAGTGGATCGGAGATGTTGAAGACCTGTAAGCAGAGGGGACAGTGTTCACAGTCACTAGCCAGTGACCAGCGTGGCACCAGGTGGGTACCAGGCGATGTCGGGTGCAAACAGGAAGGAAGGTGTAGCTTGACTCTGCAGCCACGTGGTCCCTGAAGGTCGACGACGTCCAGGAGTCGAGTCACGAGCTGTCCCACGCAGGCTCTCGCTGTCGGCGGTGTCGGCGACTTGATCGAAGCAAACAAGCCTTGGCAAAAGCAATTGTTGTAGGCAAGGAGTTTAAGCTGTTGGTTCTGACCAGCAAGGTCAGAGGGATTGCTCCTTTGGAGGGGAGCAAGGGCCAGTCTGGAGCAACCAGACCAGCGGTGTTTGTCGTAGATTTCGTCGCCAAGATGGCCACTAGCCAGCGGGCCAGCAACCGGTTAGGCGCGTCGAGTGGCAAAATGCAGAAGGGCCCCACGCAGATCGTGGAGATGCTGGAGGGCTCACCTTTGGTGCAGATGCTGCTCGAGGGTTGGGCTTCTCAGGACCCAAAGCACAACTTGGAGGGAGCCTCGGTTGTTGCACTGGTCAGCTTGTCGTAGTCGTTCCAAGATGGCTGGCTCCACGTGTCTCGGTGCCTCCACGGGTCTCCTCTTTTCAGGGACTGTGGATCGGGCGGTGAGAGGTCTGGAGGTCCAGGTCTTGTCAGTCTCTGGGCTCGGGCTCCGGCGGGAGGCGGCGGCAAAGCAGACGGTGATTCGCTGGATGGTGCTTGCGTTAGCAAGGTGGTCACTCCCTGACCACAGGGGAGATTTTCTTCAGTCTTCTGTGCAGCAGAATGTCGAAGTTCCCGTCTTCTTCTTAGTTTCAAGTTGATTCCAGGATGTCTGAAGTCTTAGGACACAGCTCCTACCTTTAAGCGGATTCTAGGGGCCGGACTACCTGCTAGGTCCCTCCCTATGGGTGGGACCAGGAAGGGGGGTGGTTACACCCCCAATCCTTTGTCCAGCTCGCCCCAGGCCCGGGACTGGTGTGCCCCAGGACCGGTTTGAACTGGCATATGCACCGAGGCTCCTTGTGAGCCACAGGCATGTCTGGTTTCTTTCAAGCCCTACCTGACCAATACACAAAATCCTGTCTGGGGTGGTGCACGCACCTCCCCTGGCAGGAAACCCTTTGTCCACACCTCCCAAGCTGGAAGGACTCCCAGCAGCGGGAGGGCAGACTTGTGTCTGTGGTGGCAGCATCCATTTTGTGGAGCTGAGGCTATGTCTGATTTTACCCGGGTTTCAGGTACTGTACATGTCGTGTCCCTCTAGAAGGGTGGAATGCTAACCCCGTCGCCAGAATTGGCGAGGGGTTAGTATTCCAATTCGTATGACACCTTACTCGACATGTTTTGATAAAGCCAAACCAAAGATAGCATTTAACCGCGAGGTTCATAATGCACTTAAGAGTATATGGTATGACGATATCTGGAAACAGTAGAAGGAAGTTGTTCCGACCACTGCAGACAGGCTCAGCTCATGCCAGAGCACCATCTCACATGGAACCAAGCACTCTGCCTTCAGGATTGTTAAGGCCTGCCATAGGAGTGACTTAGAGGTTACCAGGTGTCCCATTTAAGGTTAGGTATAGGTATACTACACCTAAGTAAGAGGTGATTACACCAACTTACCCCAGCTGAGTGATCAGCCAGTTGTGTCAGATTGTTAGGCCAAGCCTGGGGTGGCATAATACATGCTGCAGCCCCTGGCAGGCCTTGGGTACACCAATGCCCTGGGTACCTAGTGTACACTGGTACAGGGGCTGACAGGGTGATCCACTTCCAATTGGTTATGCACCTAGGGTGCATAGTTTTAATTTAGTAGAGAGAACAGCAGGCTGGGGGTCTGATTGGCAGGCCCACAGCCTCAATATGTCAAAAACCAGTGAAGCAAAAAGCAAAAATTTGGGGTGACCATAGGATAGCAGACCCTACTCTCCTACAGTGTGTGTTCGTGTGTGTGTGTGTGTGTGTGTTCGTGTGTGTGTGTTCGTGTGTGTGTTCGTGTGTGTTCGTGTGTGTTCGTGTGTGTGTGTTCGTGTGTGTGTTCGTGTGTGTGTTCGTGTGTGTTCGTGTGTGTGTGTTCGTGTGTGTTCGTGTGTGTGTGTTCGTGTGTGTTCGTGTGTGTGTGTTCGTGTGTTCGTGTGTTCGTGTTCGTGTGTTCGTGTGTGTGTGTTCGTGTGTGTGTGTTCGTGTGTGTGTGTTCGTGTGTGTGTGTTCGTGTGTGTGTGTTCGTGTGTGTGTGTTCGTGTGTGTGTGTTCGTGTGTGTTTGTGTGTGTTCGTGTGTGTGTGTTTGCGTGTGTGTGTGTTCGTGTGTGTTCGTGTGTGTGTGTTCGTGTGTGTGTGTGTGTTCGTGTGTGTGTGTGTGTGTGTGTTCGTGTGTGTGTGTGTTCGTGTGTGTGTGTGTGTTCGTGTGTGTGTGTGTGTTCGTGTGTGTGTGTGTGTGTTCGTGTGTGTGTGTGTGTGTTCGTGTGTGTGTGTGTTCGTGTGTGTGTGTGTGTGTTCGTGTGTGTGTGTGTTCGTGTGTGTGTGTGTTCGTGTGTGTGTGTGTTCGTGTGTGTGTGTTCGTGTGTTCGTGTGTGTGTTCGTGTGTTCGTGTGTGTGTTCGTGTGTTCGTGTGTGTGTGTTCGTGTGTTCGTGTGTGTGTGTTCGTGTGTGTGTGTTCGTGTGTTCGTGTGTGTTCGTGTGTGTGTGTTCGTGTGTTTGTGTGTGTTCGTGTGTTCGTGTGTGTTCGTGTGTGTGTGTTCGTGTGTGTGTGTGTGTTCGTGTGTGTGTGTGTGTTCGTGTGTGTGTGTGTGTGTGTTCGTGTGTGTGTGTGTGTTCGTGTGTGTGTGTGTGTGTGTTCGTGTGTGTGTGTGTGTTCGTGTGTGTGTGTGTTCGTGTGTGTGTGTTCGTGTGTGTGTGTGTGTGTGTGTGTTCGTGTGTGTGTGTTCGTGTGTGTGTGTTCGTGTGTTCGTGTGTGTGTGTTCGTGTGTGTGTGTGTGTGTTCGTGTGTGTGTGTGTGTGTTCGTGTGTGTGTGTGTGTTCGTGTGTGTGTGTGTGTTCGTGTGTGTGTGTGTGTGTGTTCGTGTGTGTGTGTGTGTGTTCGTGTGTGTGTGTGTTCGTGTGTGTGTGTGTGTGTTCGTGTGTGTGTGTGTTCGTGTGTGTGTGTGTTCGTGTGTGTGTGTTCGTGTGTTCGTGTGTGTGTTCGTGTGTTCGTGTGTGTGTTCGTGTGTTCGTGTGTTCGTGTGTGTGTGTTCGTGTGTTCGTGTGTGTGTGTTCGTGTGTGTGTGTGTTCGTGTGTTCGTGTGTGTTCGTGTGTGTGTGTTCGTGTGTTTGTGTGTGTTCGTGTGTTCGTGTGTGTTCGTGTGTGTGTGTGTGTTCGTGTGTGTGTGTGTGTTCGTGTGTGTGTGTGTGTGTTCGTGTGTGTGTGTGTGTGTGTTCGTGTGTGTGTGTGTGTTCGTGTGTGTGTGTGTTCGTGTGTGTGTGTGTGTTCGTGTGTGTGTGTTCGTGTGTGTGTGTTCGTGTGTGTGTGTGTGTGTGTGTGTGTGTTCGTGTGTGTGTGTTCGTGTGTGTGTGTTCGTGTGTTCGTGTGTGTGTGTTCGTGTGTGTGTGTGTGTGTGTGTTCGTGTGTTTGTGTGTGTTCGTGTGTTCGTGTGTGTTCGTGTGTGTGTGTGTGTGTGTTCGTGTGTGTGTTCGTGTGTGTGTGTGTGTGTTCGTGTGTGTGTGTGTGTTCGTGTGTGTGTGTGTGTTCGTGTGTGTGTGTTCGTGTGTGTGTGTTCGTGTGTGTGTTCGTGTGTGTGTGTTCGTGTGTGTGTGTTCGTGTGTGTGTGTTCGTGTGTTCGTGTGTGTGTTCGTGTGTGTGTGTGTGTGTGTTCGTGTGTTTGTGTGTGTTCGTGTGTTCGTGTGTGTTCGTGTGTGTGTGTTCGTGTGTGTGTGTGTGTTCGTGTGTGTGTGTGTGTTCGTGTGTGTGTGTGTGTGTGTGTGTTCGTGTGTGTTCGTGTGTGTGTGTTCGTGTGTGTTCGTGTGTGTGTTCGTGTGTGTGTGTGTTCGTGTGTGTGTTCGTGTGTGTGTGTGTGTGTTCGTGTGTGTGTGTGTGTTCGTGTGTGTGTGTGTGTTCGTGTGTGTGTGTTCGTGTGTGTGTGTTCGTGTGTGTGTTCGTGTGTGTGTGTTCGTGTGTGTTCGTGTGTGTGTGTTCGTGTGTTCGTGTGTGTGTTCGTGTGTGTGTGTGTGTGTGTTCGTGTGTTTGTGTGTGTTCGTGTGTGTTCGTGTGTGTGTGTTCGTGTGTGTGTGTGTGTTCGTGTGTGTGTGTTCGTGTGTGTGTGTGTGTGTGTGTGTTCGTGTGTGTGTGTGTGTGTGTGTGTTCGTGTGTGTTCGTGTGTGTGTGTTCGTGTGTGTTCGTGTGTGTGTTCGTGTGTGTGTGTGTGTTCGTGTGTGTGTGTGTGTGTGTGTGTTCGTGTGTGTGTGTTCGTGTGTGTGTGTTCGTGTGTGTGTGTGTGTTCGTGTGTGTGTGTTCGTGTGTGTGTGTTCGTGTGTGTGTGTGTGTGTGTGTGTTCGTGTGTGTGTGTTCGTGTGTGTGTGTTCGTGTGTGTGTGTTCGTGTGTGTGTGTGTGTGTGTTCGTGTGTTTGTGTGTGTTCGTGTGTTCGTGTGTGTTCGTGTGTTCGTGTGTGTTCGTGTGTGTGTGTTCGTGTGTGTGTGTGTGTGTGTTCGTGTGTGTGTGTGTGTTCGTGTGTGTGTGTGTGTGTGTGTGTGTGTGTTCGTGTGTTCGTGTGTGTGTGTGTGTTCGTGTGTTCGTGTGTTCGTGTGTTCGTGTGTTCGTGTGTTCGTGTGTTCGTGTGTGTGTGTGTGTGTGTTCGTGTGTGTGTGTTCGTGTGTGTGTGTTCGTGTGTGTGTGTTCGTGTGTGTGTGTTCGTGTGTGTGTGTTCGTGTGTGTGTGTTCGTGTGTGTTCGTGTGTGTTCGTGTGTGTGTTCGTGTGTGTGTGTTCGTGTGTGTGTGTTCGTGTGTGTGTGTTCGTGTGTGTGTGTTCGTGTGTTTGTTCGTGTGTGTGTGTGTTCGTGTGTGTGTGTTCGTGTGTGTGTGTTCGTGTGTGTGTGTTCGTGTGTGTTCGTGTGGGTGTGTTCGTGTGTGTGTGTTCGTGTGTTTGTGTGTGTTCGTGTGTGTGTGTGTGTTCGTGTGTGTGTGTTCGTGTGTGTTCGTGTGTGTTCGTGTGTGTGTGTTCGTGTGTGTTCGTGTGTGTGTGTTCGTGTGTGTGTGTGTGTGTTCGTGTGTGTGTGTTCGTGTGTGTGTGTTCGTGTGTGTGTGTTCGTGTGTGTGTGTTCGTGTGTGTGTGTTCGTGTGTGTGTGTTCGTGTGTGTGGTCGTGTGTGTGTGTTCGTGTGTGTGTGTTCGTGTGTGTTTGTGTGTGTTCGTGTGTGTGTGTTTGCGTGTGTGTGTGTTCGTGTGTGTGTGTTCGTGTGTGTTCGTGTGTGTTCGTGTGTGTGTTCGTGTGTGTGTGTTCGTGTGTGTTCGTGTGTGTGTGTTCGTGTGTGTGTGTGTTCGTGTGTGTGTGTTCGTGTGTGTGTGTTCGTGTGTGTGTGTTCGTGTGTAGGAGAGTAGGGTCTGCTATCCTATGGTCACCCCAAATTTTTGCTTTTTGCTTCACTGGTTTTTGACATATTGAGGCTGTGGGCCTGCCAATCAGACCCCCAGCCTGCTGTTCTCTCTACTAAATTAAAACTATGCACCCTAGGTGCATAACCAATTGGAAGTGGATCACCCTGTCAGCCCCTGTACCAGTGTACACTAGGTACCCAGGGCATTGGTGTACCCAAGGCCTGCCAGGGGCTGCAGCATGTATTATGCCACCCCAGGCTTGGCCTAACAATCTGACACAACTGGCTGATCACTCAGCTGGGGTAAGTTGGTGTAATCACCTCTTACTTAGGTGTAGTATACCTATACCTAACCTTAAATGGGACACCTGGTAACCTATAAGTCACTCCTATGGCAGGCCTTAACAATCCTGAAGGCAGAGTGCTTGGTTCCATGTGAGATGGTGCTCTGGCATGAGCTGAGCCTGTCTGCAGTGGTCGGAACAACTTCCTTCTACTGTTTCCAGATATCGTCATACCATATACTCTTAAGTGCATTATGAACCTCGCGGTTAAATGCTATCTTTGGTTTGGCTTTATCAAAACATGTCGAGTAAGGTGTCATACGAATTGGAATACTAACCCCTCGCCAATTCTGGCGACGGGGTTAGCATTCCACCCTTCTAGAGGGACACGACATGTACAGTACCTGAAACCCGGGTAAAATCAGACATAGCCTCAGCTCCACAAAATGGATGCTGCCACCACAGACACAAGTCTGCCCTCCTGCTGCTGGGAGTCCTTCCAGCTTGGGAGGTGTGGACAAAGGGTTTCCTGCCAGGGGAGGTGCGTGCACCACCCCAGACAGGATTTTGTGTATTGGTCAGGTAGGGCTTGAAAGAAACCAGACATGCCTGTGGCTCACAAGGAGCCTCGGTGCATATGCCAGTTCAAACCGGTCCTGGGGCACACCAGTCCCGGGCCTGGGGCGAGCTGGACAAAGGGTTGGGGGTGTAACCACCCCCCTTCCTGGTCCCACCCATGGGGAGGGACCTAGCAGGTAGTCCGGCCCCTAGAATCCGCTTAAAGGTAGGAGCTGTGTCCTAAGACTTCAGACATCCTGGAATCAACTTGAAACTAAGAAGAAGACGGGAACTTCGACGCTCTGCCGCACAGAGGACTGAAGCCAATCTCCCCTGTGGTCAGGGAGTGACCACCTTGCTAACGCAAGCACCATCCAGCGAATCAACGTCTGCTTTGCCGCCGCCTCCCGCCGGAGCCCGAGCCCAGAGACTGACAAGACCTGGACCTCCAGACCTCTCACCGCCCGATCCACAGTCCCTGCAAAGAGGAGACCCGTGGAGGCACCGAGACACGTGGAGCCAGCCATCTTGAAACGACTACGACAAGCTGACCAGTGCAACAACCGAGGCTCCCTCCAAGTTGTGCTTTGGGTCCTGAGAAGCCCAACCCTCGAGCAGCATCTGCACCAAAGGTGAGCCCTCCAGCATCTCCACGATCTGCGTGGGGCCCTTCTGCATTTTGCCACTCGACGCGCCTAACCGGTTGCTGGCCCGCTGGCTAGTGGCCATCTTGGCGACGAAATCTACGACAAACACCGCTGGTCTGGTTGCTCCAGACTGGCCCTTGCTCCCCTCCAAAGGAGCGATCCCTCTGACCTTGCTGGTCAGAACCAACAGCTGATTTCCGAATCCTCCTTCAATTGCTTTTGCCAAGGCTTGTTTGCTTCGATCAAGTCGCCAACACCGCCGACAGCGAGAGCCTGCGTGGGACAGCTCGTGAGCCGACTCCTGGACGTCGTCGACCTTCAGGGACCACGTGGCTGCGGAGACAAGCTACCCCTCATCACCTGTTTGCACCCGACATCGCCTGGTACCCACCTGGTGCCACGCTGGTCACTGGCTAGTGACTGTGAACACTGTCCCCTCTGCTTACAGGTCTTCAACCTCTCCGATCCACCCTTGGATCCACCGCATCTCTACCGGACCGACCGCCTGCAGCATCTTTGTCCCAGGCTCAACGGAACAGATAGAAGAAACCCGACGCACTTTGAGGCCTATGCACCCGCTTCCTGTGGGTGAGGTAAAGCTGGTACTCCGGTGCCCATGTGTAGTAATACATCTCTAGTGCCTGTGTTCCAAATCTTAAGTTCCTAGTCAACCCGGAAGATCTCCTTTGCAGTAACTTTGTACTTTTTACGCACCCATTGAAACCTATGGGAGCACGCGTGTGACTATTTGCTCTGCACACGCCACCCGTGGACCTCCTGGTCACTAACTGACGTTAGCTCCTTGTAGGCCCAGCGATTCTAGAGGCCCTAGGCCTTTTCCCTTTTCTGTTCGTGGTACTTATACCACTATTTTAGTATATGGTTTGAGTGGCTGTAGGAGAGTAGGGTCTGCTATCCTATGGTCACCCCAAATTTTTGCTTTTTGCTTCACTGGTTTTTGACATATTGAGGCTGTGGGCCTGCCAATCAGACCCCCAGCCTGCTGTTCTCTCTACTAAATTAAAACTATGCACCCTAGGTGCATAACCAATTGGAAGTGGATCACCCTGTCAGCCCCTGTACCAGTGTACACTAGGTACCCAGGGCATTGGTGTACCCAAGGCCTGCCAAGGGCTGCAGCATGTATTATGCCACCCCAGGCTTGGCCTAACGATTTGACACAACTGGCTGATCACTCAGCTGGGGTAAGCTGGTGTAATCACCTCTTACTTAGGTGTAGTATACCTATACCTAACCTTAAATGGGACACCTGGTAACCTATAAGTCACTCCTATAGCAGGCCTTAACAATCCTGAAGGCAGAGTGCTTGGTTCCATGTGAGATGGTGCTCTGGCATGAGCTGAGCCTGTCTGCAGTGGTCGGAACAACTTCCTTCTACTGTTTCCAGATATCGTCATACCATATACTCTTAAGTGCATTATGAACCTCGCGGTTAAATGCTATCTTTGGTTTGGCTTTATCAAAACATGTCGAGTAAGGTGTCATACGAATTGGAATACTAACCCCTCGCCAATTCTGGCGACGGGGTTAGCATTCCACCCTTCTAGAGGGACACGACATGTACAGTGCCTGAAACCCGGGTAAAATCAGACATAGCCTCAGCTCCACAAAATGGATGCTGCCACCACAGACACAAGTCTGCCCTCCTGCTGCTGGGAGTCCTTCCAGCTTGGGAGGTGTGGACAAAGGGTTTCCTGCCAGGGGAGGTGCGTGCACCACCCCAGACAGGATTTTGTGTATTGGTCAGGTAGGGCTTGAAAGAAACCAGACATGCCTGTGGCTCACAAGGAGCCTCGGGGCATATGCCAGTTCAAACCGGTCCTGGGGCACACCAGTCCCGGGCCTGGGGCGAGCTGGACAAAGGATTGGGGGTGTAACCACCCCCCTTCCTGGTCCCACCCATAGGGAGGGACCTAGCAGGTAGTCCGGCCCCTAGAATCCGAATAAAGGTAGGAGCTGTGTCCTAAGACTTCAGACATCCTGGAATCAACTTGAAACTAAGAAGAAGACGGGAACTTCGACATTCTGCTGCACAGAAGACTGAAGAAAATCTCCCCTGTGGTCAGGGAGTGACCACCTTGCTAACGCAAGCACCATCCAGCGAATCACCGTCTGCTTTGCCGCCGCCTCCCGCCGGAGCCCGAGCCCAGAGACTGACAAGACCTGGACCTCCAGACCTCTCACCGCCCGATCCACAGTCCCTGAAAAGAGGAGACCCGTGGAGGCACCGAGACACGTGGAGCCAGCCATCTTGGAACGACTACGACAAGCTGACCAGTGCAACAACCGAGGCTCCCTCCAAGTTGTGCTTTGGGTCCTGAGAAGCCCAACCCTCGAGCAGCATCTGCACCAAAGGTGAGCCCTCCAGCATCTCCACGATCTGCGTGGGGCCCTTCTGCATTTTGCCACTCGACGCGCCTAACCGGTTGCTGGCCCGCTGGCTAGTGGCCATCTTGGCGACGAAATCTACGACAAACACCGCTGGTCTGGTTGCTCCAGACTGGCCCTTGCTCCCCTCCAAAGGAGCAATCCCTCTGACCTTGCTGGTCAGAACCAACAGCTGATTTCCGAATCCTCCTACAATTGCTTTTGCCAAGGCTTGTTTGCTTCGATCAAGTCGCCGACACCGCCGACAGCGAGAGCCTGCGTGGGACAGCTCGTGAGCCGACTCCTGGACGTCGTCGACCTTCAGGGACCACGTGGCTGCGGAGACAAGCTACCCCCCATCACCTGTTTGCACCCGACATCGCCTGGTACCCACCTGGTGCCACGCTGGTCACTGGCTAGTGACTGTGAACACTGTCCCCTCTGCTTACAGGTCTTCAACATCTCCGATCCACTCTTGGATCCACTGCATCTCTTCCCGACCGACCGCCTGCAGCACTTTTGTCTACAGGCCCCACGGAACAGATAGAAGAAACCCGACGCACTTCGAGGCCTATGCACCCGCTTCCTGTGGGTGAGGTAAAGCTGGCACACCTGTGCCCAAGTGTAGTATTACATCTCTAGTGCCTGTGTTCCAAATCTTAAGTTCCTAGGTCATCCGGAAGATTCCTTTTGCAGTAACTTTGTACTTTTTACGCACCCATTGAAACCTATGGGAGCACGCGTGTGACTATTTGCTCTGCACACGCCACCCGTGGACCTCCTGGTCACTAACTGACGTTAGCTCCTTGTAGGCCCAGCGATTCTAGAGGCCCTAGGCCTTTTCCCTTTTCTGTTCGTGGTACTTATACCACTATTTTAGTATATGGTTCGAGTGGCCACCAGGGCCTATCCATATAAAGTGCAACTTCTGTGTATTCTGTGATAATCTTGTTTGACGATTTGTGCTCCTGTGCTCATAAAGAGACTAGGGGTTACTTTGATAAATAAATCCATATATATTTTGAATATATATCTGTGTGGTGTCCTTTCATTGGTATAAAAGGGGGTTACTATTGGTAAAACAGCTTGCTTAACACGCTTCACGAGTTTAGCCTCAAAGACTGCTTAGCCTACGCTACCACTAGGGCAGCTAGTCCGAAAAGGTTGACTTACAACCACACCATAAGGGTTGCTTGGCATGGTACAAGGTGATCACTTTAACTAGTGAGCATCATACACCAGGCCAACTTCTCACATTGGTGAGCAGCGGTTGGATTTGAGCTTGCTGTGTTTTACCATTGTAATCTCTTGGTTACCAATTGAAAGATCACATAGGTACCTGTAGGTACATATAAAACAAGATTAGATATACTTAAGTTCTACTGAACTTAGTTGTTGTAGAGCAAAGGGAGTAGCACACCCTGACTACAACTACTAGATAGGTTTAGTAGGTAAACCCAAGTGTAGGTAGATTGCAACACATCCACCCACACTTAAGAGCAATGGCCGGGGCAGAGGGGTCCACTGTACCCATCTCTGTTGAGAGTGACCCCCAGAGGGCACCATCCAGCTTTGCTACCCTTAATCAGAATGAGCTCAGGCATTTGGCAACTCTTAGAGGCCTTAAACAGCCCAAGAACCCAAACTCTGCTGAGCTCAGAGAGCTCTTACAGAATGATGAGAATCAGAGAGCACTCAAGAAAGCTTCCCAGTTAGCCCCCTTAGGGACAGGAACAGGAGGCCCCCCTTCTGAAGATGCCACTGAAGTACCCCTTCCCAATAGTCACCCCTTAGATGGGATGCCTACCACAGAGGATGAGAGTGAAAAGGATACTGACAGTAGTGAGGATGAAGGGAGAACTAGCCCAGTGCCAAGTGTTATACTTGGCCCAGCTAAACCAAGGCTATTGGGGACTGACAGTGGGTTCAACCCACTGGATCTCCCCAGTGGACTTAACACAGGGCTGGGAAGGCAAAGGAATCGCTCAGGTGACTCCAATGCTTCCCATGGCTCTAGAGGCTCTCAAGGTCACTCCAGGAGAAGGATGACCACCCCTCAGAGGAGGGAACATGAGGCCAAGATGCAAGAGGCCCAGCTGAGGATCAGGAAGCAGGAGCTAGAAGTAGCCCTGATGGAAGAGAAACTTAGCAAGGCTAGACAGCATAAAGAGAGTGGGTCTATACCCACTGGTGGCAGCATTGTCCCTAAGGACAAAGATAGGGTTTTCGACAATAGAAACCTGTCTAAGGTTGTGCCCCCCTACAAAAGTGGGGATGACATCCACAAGTGGATAACTGCTCTTGAGAGAGCCTGCAAAGTACAGCAGGTTCCTGAAGATCAGTGGGCAGCAATCCTCTGGCTCTCCTTTGAGGGAAGAGGCAGAGACAGACTCCTCACTGTTAGAGAAGAGGATGTCAGAAACTACAGAGTCCTGAAGAGTGTTCTAGTTGATGGGTTAGGCTTAACCACTGAACAGTACAGGTTAATGTTCAGAGACACCCAAAAGACACAGACTCAGGACTGGTCTGAATACATTGAATGTGCCACTAAGGCTTTGGAGGGTTGGTTGCTGGGAAGTAAGGTATCTGATTTTACAGGATTGTATAATTTGATGATGAGAGAACAGATTTTAAATAACTGTCAAAACCAGCAACTGAATCAACACTTGGTTGACTCTGATCTGACCTCTCCCCAAGAATTGGGAAAGAAGGCAGACAAATGGGTCAGAACCAGGGTTAAGCAAAAGAACCAGAACCAGGGCCAAGGGGGTGATCAGAAGAAAACAGACCAAAAGGGTGGAGATCAGAAACCTAAAGACCAGAAGTCTTCAACAGGGCCCCAAACTACTGCTAAGGAGGGTGGGTCCCAACAGTCCAAGAAGAAGAAAGAAGGTCAGAAGAAACCCTGGTGCAATCATTGTAAAAATACAACTCACTGGACTAGTGATTGCAAAAAGGGTGGAGCCCCCAACACTGTTGCCCCTAAGGCACCTGCTCCCAGTACTACTGTTAGCAGTGTTGGTCCCCAGACAAAGGGTGTAGTGGGAATCACTATGGGAACTGAAGGAGATTCTGACTTAGACAGAACCCTTACACAGGCAGTCTTGATCTGTGATGGGGACATTGATTTGTCCCTGACTGTGAGCCCCAGTAACCTGGGCAAGTACAGACAGACTCCTTTAATTAATGACAAAGTGTCTCAAGCCTACAGGGACACATGTGCCAGTGTCACTATGGTGACACCAGGCTTTGTGGACCCTGGACAGTACATACCAGGTGAGAACTACCTGGTGACCAATGCCAGCAATGCCACTACTTCACACAGTGTGGCAGTTGTTAACTTCTCATGGGGAGGGGTAACTGGCCTCAAAAGGGTTGTGGTTAGTGCAGACCTCCCAGTAGAATGTTTGTTGGGCAATGACCTAGAGAGTTCTCTATGGTCAGAAGTGGAGTACAGGACTCATGCAGAGATGTTAGGTATATCATCACATGTCCTTGCTGTGACCAGGTCACAGGCCAAAAAGTGCCCCACTGAACCTCAGGTCTTGGATCCTGGAACAATGGACCAAGCACCTACCAAGAAGAAGAACAGGAGGGTCAAGGCTGTGCCTTCCCCCCTGCCTCAGAGTGATGATCAGCCTTCCCAGGAAGCTGATCTAGAGGACCCTGAAGGAACTGTCCCTGAAGAGCTTGAACCTGATCAGGTTGAGTTTCTGGGGACAGGGGGACCTTCAAGGGCTGACTTGAGGCAGGCTCAGTTATCCTGTCCCTCTCTTGAACCCCTCAGACAGCTGGCTGCTGCTGAGGCTGCTGGGAATGCTCAAGGTACCCATAAAGTGTATTGGGATGAAGGGCTCCTTTATTCAGAGGCTAGAGACCCCAAGCCTGGTGCAACCAGGAGGTTGGTCATACCTCTGCAATTTAGGGGCTTCCTTCTTACCTTGGCCCATGACATTCCTTTAGCAGGACACTTAGGCCAGAACAAGACTTGGGACAGGCTTGTCCCTCACTTTCACTGGCCTCATATGAATGAAGATACAAAGGAGTTTTGTCGCTCCTGTGTTACCTGCCAAGCCAGTGGCAAATCAGGTGGCACAACAAAGGCCCCCCTAATACCACTACCTGTGGTGGGGGTCCCCTTTGAAAGAGTGGGAATAGACATAGTGGGTCCCATGGATCCTCCCACTGCATCTGGGCACAGATTTATACTGGTGGTAGTGGATCATGCCACCAGGTATCCAGAGGCAATTCCCCTTAGGACCACTACAGCACCTGTTGTGGCCAGGGCCCTGCTGGGAGTATTCTCCAGAGTGGGGTTTCCTAAGGAGGTAGTATCTGACAGAGGTACCAACTTTATGTCAGGATACTTGACAGCTATGTGGAAGGAATGTGGTGTCAACTACAAGTTCACCACCCCTTATCACCCACAATGCAATGGGCTTGTTGAGAGATTCAACAAGACCCTAAAGGGTATGATCAAAGGATTACCTGAAAAGCTCAGGCGAAGATGGGATATCCTTCTACCCTGCCTTCTGTTTGCTTACAGAGAGGTCCCACAAAAAGGAGTTGGCTACAGCCCCTTTGAATTGTTGTTTGGGCACCCTGTGAGAGGCCCACTGTGTTTGGTGAAGGAAGGATGGGAGTTACCTCTCAAAAAGCCTAAGCTAGACATAGTGGACTATGTACTTGGTCTCCGCTCCAGGATGGCTGAGTATATGGAGAAGGCATCTAAAAACCTTGAGGCAAGCCAGGCCTTACAGAAAGCTTGGCATGACCAAAAGGCTGTCTTGGTTGAGTATCAGCCAGGACAGAAGGTATGGGTGTTGGAGCCAGTGGCCCCAGCAGCACTCCAAGACAAATGGTCTGGACCCCATACAATCCTGGAAAAGAAGGGAGAGGTCACCTACTTGGTGGACCTAGGAACTCCCAGGAGTCCCCACAGGGTACTCCATGTTAACAGGCTTAAAGCATATGTTGACAGGGCAGACATGGGCTTGCTCATGGCTACAGATGAGGGACAGGAGGAAGAGAGTGACCCTCTCCCAGACCTGTTGTCTCAGAACCCTGAAGATGGCTCAGTTGAAGGAGTGACCCTTGGAGGCAACCTCACTGCCCATCAGCAGACTGAATGTAGACAGGTTCTACAATCATTTTCACATATGTTTTCCTTGATACCTAGTCAAACTGACTGGTGTACCCATGTTGTGGACACTGGTGACAGTCTGCCTGTAAAGAACAAACTTTACAGACAACCTGACCACGTCAGGGACTGTATAAAGGCTGAGGTACATAAAATGCTGGAATTAGGTGTCATTGAACCCTCAGAGAGCCCCTGGGCTAGCCCAGTGGTTCTGGTCCCCAAACCTCACACCAAAGATGGCAAGAGAGAGATGAGGTTCTGTGTGGACTACAGAGGACTCAATGCTGTCACCAGGACAGATGCACACCCTATTCCAAGGGCAGATGAGCTCATAGACAAACTAGCTTCTGCAAAGTTTTTGAGCACATTTGACTTGACAGCTGGCTATTGGCAAATCAGATTAGCTGAGGAGTCTAAGGCCAAAACAGCATTCTCAACCCCAGGTGGGCATTATCAGTTTGTGGTGATGCCCTTTGGTCTGAAGAATGCACCTGCCACCTTCCAAAGGCTGGTGAACCAAGTCCTTACTGGGTTGGATGACTTTTGCGCAGCATATCTTGATGACATTGCTGTCTTTAGTTCCACCTGGGAGGATCACCTGATCCACCTGAAGAAGGCTCTTGAGGCTCTGCAAAGGGCAGGCCTCACTATCAAGGCTACTAAGTGCCAGATAGGGCAGAGTAAGGTTGTGTATTTGGGCCACCTTGTAGGTGGGGGCCAAGTTCAACCACTGGAGAGTAAGATACAGTCCATCAAGGATTGGTCCCCTCCAACCACCCAGACTCAAGTTCGAGCTTTCTTGGGCTTGACTGGGTATTACAGGAAGTTTGTTAAGAACTATGGGTCCATTGTGACTCCTCTTAATGATCTGACATCCAAGAAGATGCCCAAAAAGGTTCAGTGGACAGTAAGCTGTCAAAAGGCATTTGATGACCTGAAGGAGGCCATGTGCTCTGCACCTATCCTGAAAAGTCCTGACTACTCCAAAGAGTTTATTGTCCAAACAGATGCTTCTGAGTTGGGTGTGGGAGCTGTGCTGTCACAACTTAATGTAGATGGTCAAGACCAACCCATTGCTTTTATTAGCAGAAGGTTGACCCCCAGAGAGAAGAATTGGTCAGCTATTGAGAGGGAGGCCTTTGCTGTGGTGTGGGCCCTGAAGAAGCTGAGGCCATACTTGTTTGGCACTCACTTCAAGATTCAGACCGACCATAAGCCCCTCTTGTGGCTAAATCAGATGAAGGGTGAAAACCCCAAACTGCTTAGGTGGTCCATTTCCCTACAGGGGATGGACTTTACAGTGGAGCACCGGCCAGGTACTGACCATGGGAATGCAGATGGTCTCTCCAGGTACTTCCACTTAGGACATGAAGACGAGACTGGTCAAGGCTAGTTTAATGTCCCAGCGTTTGGGGGGGGGTTGTGTAGGAGAGTAGGGTCTGCTATCCTATGGTCACCCCAAATTTTTGCTTTTTGCTTCACTGGTTTTTGACATATTGAGGCTGTGGGCCTGCCAATCAGACCCCCAGCCTGCTGTTCTCTCTACTAAATTAAAACTATGCACCCTAGGTGCATAACCAATTGGAAGTGGATCACCCTGTCAGCCCCTGTACCAGTGTACACTAGGTACCCAGGGCATTGGTGTACCCAAGGCCTGCCAAGGGCTGCAGCATGTATTATGCCACCCCAGGCTTGGCCTAACGATTTGACACAACTGGCTGATCACTCAGCTGGGGTAAGCTGGTCTAATCACCTCTTACTTAGGTGTAGTATACCTATACCTAACCTTAAATGGGACACCTGGTAACCTATAAGTCACTCCTATAGCAGGCCTTAACAATCCTGAAGGCAGAGTGCTTGGTTCCATGTGAGATGGTGCTCTGGCATGAGCTGAGCCTGTCTGCAGTGGTCGGAACAACTTCCTTCTACTGTTTCCAGATATCGTCATACCATATACTCTTAAGTGCATTATGAACCTCGCGGTTAAATGCTATCTTTGGTTTGGCTTTATCAAAACATGTCGAGTAAGGTGTCATACGAATTGGAATACTAACCCCTCGCCAATTCTGGCGACGGGGTTAGCATTCCACCCTTCTAGAGGGACACGACATGTACAGTGCCTGAAACCCGGGTAAAATCAGACATAGCCTCAGCTCCACAAAATGGATGCTGCCACCACAGACACAAGTCTGCCCTCCTGCTGCTGGGAGTCCTTCCAGCTTGGGAGGTGTGGACAAAGGGTTTCCTGCCAGGGGAGGTGCGTGCACCACCCCAGACAGGATTTTGTGTATTGGTCAGGTAGGGCTTGAAAGAAACCAGACATGCCTGTGGCTCACAAGGAGCCTCGGGGCATATGCCAGTTCAAACCGGTCCTGGGGCACACCAGTCCCGGGCCTGGGGCGAGCTGGACAAAGGATTGGGGGTGTAACCACCCCCCTTCCTGGTCCCACCCATAGGGAGGGACCTAGCAGGTAGTCCGGCCCCTAGAATCCGAATAAAGGTAGGAGCTGTGTCCTAAGACTTCAGACATCCTGGAATCAACTTGAAACTAAGAAGAAGACGGGAACTTCGACATTCTGCTGCACAGAAGACTGAAGAAAATCTCCCCTGTGGTCAGGGAGTGACCACCTTGCTAACGCAAGCACCATCCAGCGAATCACCGTCTGCTTTGCCGCCGCCTCCCGCCGGAGCCCGAGCCCAGAGACTGACAAGACCTGGACCTCCAGACCTCTCACCGCCTGTAGGAAGGTGGATATCTGACTATGGTTACCCCCAAATTTTTGCCTAGTGTCTAGCTGGTTTTTCGACTTAGTTGGCCTGAGATCCTGCCATTCAGGCTCTCAGGCTATCTGCTCTCTCTGTAAAATGGACTCCATGTACCCTAGGTACATACCCAATTGGTTGGATCACCCTGTCAGCCCCTGTACCAGTGTACACTAGGTACCCAGGGCATTGGTGTATCCAAGGCCTGCCAGGGGCTGAAGCATGTATTATGCCACCCCAGGCTTGGCCTAACAATCTGACACAACTGGCTGATCACTCAGCTGGGGTAAGTTGGTGTAATCACCTCTTACTTAGGTGTAGTATACCTATACCTAAACTTAAATGGGACACCTGGTAACCTATAAGTCACTCCTATGGCAGGCCTTAACAATCCTGAAGGCAGAGTGCTTGGTTCCATGTGAGATGGTGCTCTGGCATGAGCTGAGCCTGTCTGCAGTGGTCGGAACAACTTCCTTCTACTGTTTCCAGATATCGTCATACCATATACTCTTAAGTGCATTATGAACCTCGCGGTTAAATGCTATCTTTGGTTTGGCTTTATCAAAACATGTCGAGTAAGGTGTCATACGAATTGGAATACTAACCCCTCGCCAATTCTGGCGACGGGGTTAGCATTCCACCCTTCTAGAGGGACACGACATGTACAGTACCTGAAACCCGGGTAAAATCAGACATAGCCTCAGCTCCACAAAATGGATGCTGCCACCACAGACACAAGTCTGCCCTCCTGCTGCTGGGAGTCCTTCCAGCTTGGGAGGTGTGGACAAAGGGTTTCCTGCCAGGGGAGGTGCATGCACCACCCCAGACAGGATTTTGTGTATTGGTCAGGTAGGGCTTGAAAGAAACCAGACATGCCTGTGGCTCACAAGGAGCCTCGGTGCATATGCCAGTTCAAACCGGTCCTGGGGCACACCAGTCCCGGGCCTGGGGCGAGCTGGACAAAGGATTGGGGGTGTAACCACCCCCCTTCCTGGTCCCACCCATAGGGAGGGACCTAGCAGGTAGTCCGGCCCCTAGAATCCGAATAAAGGTAGGAGCTGTGTCCTAAGACTTCAGACATCCTGGAATCAACTTGAAACTAAGAAGAAGACGGGAACTTCGACATTCTGCTGCACAGAAGACTGAAGAAAATCTCCCCTGTGGTCAGGGAGTGACCACCTTGCTAACGCAAGCACCATCCAGCGAATCACCGTCTGCTTTGCCGCCGCCTCCCGCCGGAGCCCGAGCCCAGAGACTGACAAGACCTGGACCTCCAGACCTCTCACCGCCCGATCCACAGTCCCTGCAAAGAGGAGACCCGTGGAGGCACCGAGACACGTGGAGCCAGCCATCTTGGAACGACTACGACAAGCTGACCAGTGCAACAACCGAGGCTCCCTCCAAGTTGTGCTTTGGGTCCTGAGAAGCCCAACCCTCGAGCAGCATCTGCACCAAAGGTGAGCCCTCCAGCATCTCCACGATCTGCGTGGGGCCCTTCTGCATTTTGCCACTCGACGCGCCTAACCGGTTGCTGGCCCGCTGGCTAGTGGCCATCTTGGCAACGAAATCTACGACAAACACCGCTGGTCTGGTTGCTCCAGACTGGCCCTTGCTCCCCTCCAAAGGAGCAATCCCTCTGACCTTGCTGGTCAGAACCAACAGCTGATTTCCGAATCCTCCTACAATTGCTTTTGCCAAGGCTTGTTTGCTTCGATCAAGTCGCCGACACCGCCGACAGCGAGAGCCTACGTGGGACAGCTCGTGAGCCGACTCCTGGACGTCGTCGACCTTCAGGGACCACGTGGCTGCGGAGACAAGCTACCCCTCATCACCTGTTTGCACCCGACATCGCCTGGTACCCACCTGGTGCCACGCTGGTCACTGGCTAGTGACTGTGAACACTGTCCCCTCTGCTTACAGGTCTTCAACATCTCCGATCCACTCTTGGATCCACTGCATCTCTTCCCGACCGACCGCCTGCAGCATCTTTGTCCCAGGCTCAACGGAACAGATAGAAGAAACCCGACGCACTTTGAGGCCTATGCACCCGCTTCCTGTGGGTGAGGTAAAGCTGGTACTCCGGTGCCCATGTGTAGTAATACATCTCTAGTGCCTGTGTTCCAAATCTCAAGTTCCTAGGTCATCCGGAAGATTCCTTTTGCAGTAACTTTGTACTTTTTACGCACCCATTGAAACCTATGGGAGCCCGCGTGTGACTATTTGCTCTGCACACGCCACCCGTGGACCTCCTGGTCACTAACTGACGTTAGCTCCTTGTAGGCCCAGCGATTCTAGAGGCCCTAGGCCTTTTCCCTTTTCTGTTCGTGGTACTTATACCACTATTTTAGTATATGGTTTGAGTGGCCACCAGGGCCTATCCATATAAAGTGCAACTTCTGTGTATTCTACTGTAATCTTGTTTGACGATTTGTGCTCCTGTGCTCATAAAGAGACTAGGGGTTACTTTGAGAAATAAATACATATATATTTTGAATATATATCTGTGTGGTGTCCTTTCATTGGTATAAAAGGGGGTTACTATTGGTAAAACAGCTTGCTTAACACGCATCACGAGTTTAGCCTCAAAGACTGCTTAGCCTACGCTACCACTAGGGCAGCTAGTCCGAAAAGGTTGACTTACAACCACACCATAAGGGTTGCTTGGCATGGTACAAGGTGGTCACTAGAACTAGTGAACAGCATATACCAGGCCAACTTCTCACATTGGTGAGCAGCGGTTGGATTTGAGCTTGCTGTGTTTTACCATTGTAATCTCTTGGTTACCAATTGAAAGATCACATAGGTACCTGTAGGTACATATAAAACAAGATTAGATATACTTAAGTTCTACTGAACTTAGTTGTTGTAGAGCAAAGGGAGTAGCACACCCTGACTACAACTACTAGATAGGTTTAGTAGGTAAACCCAAGTGTAGGTAGATTGCAACACATCCACCCACACTTAAGAGCAATGGCCGGGGCAGAGGGGTCCACTGTACCCATCTCTGTTGAGAGTGACCCCCAGAGGGCACCATCCAGCTTTGCTACCCTTAATCAGAATGAGCTCAGGCATTTGGCAACTCTTAGAGGCCTTAAACAGCCCAAGAACCCAAACTCTGCTGAGCTCAGAGAGCTCTTACAGAATGATGAGAATCAGAGAGCACTCAAGAAAGCTTCCCAGTTAGCCCCCTTAGGGTCAGGAACAGGAGGCCCCCCTTCTGAAGATGCCACTGAAGTACCCCTTCCCAATAGTCACCCCTTAGATGGGATGCCTACCACAGAGGATGAGAGTGAAAAGGATACTGACAGTAGTGAGGATGAAGGGAGAACTAGCCCAGTGCCAAGTGTTATACTTGGCCCAGCTAAACCAAGGCTATTGGGGACTGACAGTGGGGTCAACCCACTGGATCTCCCCAGTGGACTTAACCCAGGGCTTGGAAGGCAAAGGAATCGCTCAGGTGACTCCAATGCTTCCCATGGCTCTAGAGGCTCTCAAGGTCACTCCAGGAGAAGGATGACCACCCCTCAGAGGAGGGAACATGAGGCCAAGATGCAAGAGGCTCAGCTGAGGATCAGGAAGCAGGAGCTAGAAGTAGCCCTGATGGAAGAAAAACTGAGCAAGGCTAGGCAGCATAGAGAGAGTGGGTCTATACCCACTGGTGGCAGCAATGTCCCTAGGGACAAAGATAGGGTCTTTGACAATAGGAACCTGTCCAAGATTGTGCCCCCCTACAAAAGTGGGGATGACATCCACAAATGGATGACTGCTCTTGAGAGAGCCTGCAAAGTGCAGCAGGTTCCTGAAGACCAGTGGGCAGCAATCTTATGGCTCTCCTTTGAGGGGAGAGGCAGAGATAGACTCCTCACTGTTAGAGAAGAGGATGTCAGAAATTACAGAGTCCTGAAGAGTGTCCTAGTTGATGGGTTAGGCTTAACCACTGAACAGTACAGGTTAATGTTCAGAGACACCCAGAAGACACAGACTCAGGACTGGTCTGAATATGTGGAATGTGCCACTAAGGCTTTGGAGGGTTGGTTGCTGGGAAGTAAGGTGTCTGATTATACAGGATTGTACAATTTGATGATGAGAGAGCAGATTTTAAGTAATTGTCAAAACCAGCTTCTCCATCAACACCTGGTAGACTCAGATTTGACCTCTCCCCAAGAATTGGGAAAGAGGGCAGATAAATGGGTCAGGACCAGGATCAGGCCTAAAAACCAGGGTGGTGACCAAAAGAAAGATACCACCAAGCCTCAAGAGAAGGGTGGGGATAAAGAAAAAGAGAAACCTTCCTCAGGGCCCCAAAACTCCACACAGGGTGGTGGGTCCCAAGCTCCCTCCTCTACCACAGCTAAAAAGCCCTACTGCCATGAGTGTAAAACTCCTGGGCATTGGAAAACTGACAGCGGTTGCCCAAGGGCTAAAAACAAAACTGTTCCTCCAATTACTCCTGTCACACCACCTATTACTGTCAGCAGTAATCCCCCAGGTGGTGGGAGTGCCCCCAGAAATCTGGGTGGGTTTACTTGGGGAACACAGGGGGACCCTGGCTTAGCCAATTCCCCTACAGCAACCACTCTTGTCTGTGATGGTGGCATGGGGTTTGCCAACTTCACTGCCTGTCCCAACACTTTGGGTAGGTACAGACAGGAGCCCTACATCAATGGTACAAAAGCTGAGGCCTACAGAGACACTGGAGCTAGCATCACAATGGTGGCCCATTGGCTAGTTCCCTCTGAGCAGCTTTTGCCTGGTTTCTCCTACCAGGTGACTAACATTGATGGCAAACAAAACAGTCATCCCATGGCAGAGGTATGTCTCAGCTGGGGAGGGGTCACTGGCCCTAAAAGGGTAGCAGTGTCCCCAACCTTGCCTGTAGACTGCTTACTGGGGAATGACTTAGAACTCTCAGCTTGGGCTGGAGTTGAACAAGACACCCATTCTAAAATGGTAGGCCTTTCACAAAAGGGTAGGGGGGTTGTGCCATTCACAACCCCTGTCCAAATAGATTTCCTCCCTGAAAAGGTTGGAAGGGCAGTGGTAGCCACAGCCCAGGCACAGACAGACTTCCCTGTAGGGACTGGCAGAGCTGTGACAGTCACAGCTCAAACACAAACTGAGTGCCCCCCTGAAAAGGTTGGCAAGGCTGTAATGGTCTCAGCCTATACTCAGACTGACATAGGTGTAGTGAAGCCTGAAACAATGGATCACTCCACACAAACTGAGAGTAGTGGGGAGGAAGAAAAGTCTCCCTCTCCCCAGACATTAGGAAAAGGTCAGCCTCCTCAGGGATCTGACCTCACCCCTTGTGAAGGAACTGCCCCAGAGGTAGCCAGGCCTGGCCTGGCAGAGCCTCTGATGTCAGTGGCCCCTTCCAAGGTGGGATCCAGTCTGGTGCAGGTAGCCTGCCTCTCTCTACCCTGCCTCAGTCAGCCCAGGGCTGCAGAGGTCAGGGAGGCCAGTGGACCCCCAGAGGGCCCCTGTCCACAAGAACCCCCCCATCAAAAGAATGAGGATTGCCTGGCTAGTAGCCCTAGTCAGGTGATGGGTAAAAACATTCCTGAGGGATCTCCTTTACAGGTAGTTAGGGACCTCCCCCAGGGGGATTCTGTTGGGCACAGGCAAACATGGGACCTTAGGGCCCCAAACCTGACCTGTCCCTCCAGTAAGCCCACAAAAGGGACCCAGCCTCCAGCTTTAGGTAGCCAGAGGCTGACCCTGAGAGCACAGTGCAACTCAGTTAAAGAAAGAAAGGCATCCATGGTGGAGGATGATTGGAGGAAGCTGAGGCCTCACTTTGAGGACACTCACTTCAGTACTCCATCTCAACACCAGCCTTTTACTTTGCCAAGACACACCACAGGTAGAGATTCCCTATGGTGGAGACCCTCTGATACCCTTAGGGTGAGGGATTGCTTAGTGGACCATGAGACAGGGGGTAACCATGCCAGTGCTGGTTCCTCCTTATATGGCCACTTGGGCAATATAGGCTTACCTGGTCAAGGTCAGCCTTATCTCCCTTCGTTTGGGGGGGGGTTGTGTAGGAAGGTGGATATCTGACTATGGTTACCCCCAAATTTTTGCCTAGTGTCTAGCTGGTTTTTCGACTTAGTTGGCCTGAGATCCTGCCATTCAGGCTCTCAGGCTATCTGCTCTCTCTGTAAAATGGACTCCATGTACCCTAGGTACATACCCAATTGGTTGGATCACCCTGTCAGCCCCTGTACCAGTGTACACTAGGTACCCAGGGCATTGGTGTATCCAAGGCCTGCCAGGGGCTGAAGCATGTATTATGCCACCCCAGGCTTGGCCTAACAATCTGACACAACTGGCTGATCACTCAGCTGGGGTAAGTTGGTGTAATCACCTCTTACTTAGGTGTAGTATACCTATACCTAAACTTAAATGGGACACCTGGTAACCTATAAGTCACTCCTATGGCAGGCCTTAACAATCCTGAAGGCAGAGTGCTTGGTTCCATGTGAGATGGTGCTCTGGCATGAGCTGAGCCTGTCTGCAGTGGTCGGAACAACTTCCTTCTACTGTTTCCAGATATCGTCATACCATATACTCTTAAGTGCATTATGAACCTCGCGGTTAAATGCTATCTTTGGTTTGGCTTTATCAAAACATGTCGAGTAAGGTGTCATACGAATTGGAATACTAACCCCTCGCCAATTCTGGCGACGGGGTTAGCATTCCACCCTTCTAGAGGGACACGACATGTACAGTACCTGAAACCCGGGTAAAATCAGACATAGCCTCAGCTCCACAAAATGGATGCTGCCACCACAGACACAAGTCTGCCCTCCTGCTGCTGGGAGTCCTTCCAGCTTGGGAGGTGTGGACAAAGGGTTTCCTGCCAGGGGAGGTGCATGCACCACCCCAGACAGGATTTTGTGTATTGGTCAGGTAGGGCTTGAAAGAAACCAGACATGCCTGTGGCTCACAAGGAGCCTCGGTGCATATGCCAGTTCAAACCGGTCCTGGGGCACACCAGTCCCGGGCCTGGGGCGAGCTGGACAAAGGATTGGGGGTGTAACCACCCCCCTTCCTGGTCCCACCCATAGGGAGGGACCTAGCAGGTAGTCCGGCCCCTAGAATCCGAATAAAGGTAGGAGCTGTGTCCTAAGACTTCAGACATCCTGGAATCAACTTGAAACTAAGAAGAAGACGGGAACTTCGACATTCTGCTGCACAGAAGACTGAAGAAAATCTCCCCTGTGGTCAGGGAGTGACCACCTTGCTAACGCAAGCACCATCCAGCGAATCACCGTCTGCTTTGCCGCCGCCTCCCGCCGGAGCCCGAGCCCAGAGACTGACAAGACCTGGACCTCCAGACCTCTCACCGCCCGATCCACAGTCCCTGCAAAGAGGAGACCCGTGGAGGCACCGAGACACGTGGAGCCAGCCATCTTGGAACGACTACGACAAGCTGACCAGTGCAACAACCGAGGCTCCCTCCAAGTTGTGCTTTGGGTCCTGAGAAGCCCAACCCTCGAGCAGCATCTGCACCAAAGGTGAGCCCTCCAGCATCTCCACGATCTGCGTGGGGCCCTTCTGCATTTTGCCACTCGACGCGCCTAACCGGTTGCTGGCCCGCTGGCTAGTGGCCATCTTGGCAACGAAATCTACGACAAACACCGCTGGTCTGGTTGCTCCAGACTGGCCCTTGCTCCCCTCCAAAGGAGCAATCCCTCTGACCTTGCTGGTCAGAACCAACAGCTGATTTCCGAATCCTCCTACAATTGCTTTTGCCAAGGCTTGTTTGCTTCGATCAAGTCGCCGACACCGCCGACAGCGAGAGCCTACGTGGGACAGCTCGTGAGCCGACTCCTGGACGTCGTCGACCTTCAGGGACCACGTGGCTGCGGAGACAAGCTACCCCTCATCACCTGTTTGCACCCGACATCGCCTGGTACCCACCTGGTGCCACGCTGGTCACTGGCTAGTGACTGTGAACACTGTCCCCTCTGCTTACAGGTCTTCAACATCTCCGATCCACTCTTGGATCCACTGCATCTCTTCCCGACCGACCGCCTGCAGCATCTTTGTCCCAGGCTCAACGGAACAGATAGAAGAAACCCGACGCACTTTGAGGCCTATGCACCCGCTTCCTGTGGGTGAGGTAAAGCTGGTACTCCGGTGCCCATGTGTAGTAATACATCTCTAGTGCCTGTGTTCCAAATCTCAAGTTCCTAGGTCATCCGGAAGATTCCTTTTGCAGTAACTTTGTACTTTTTACGCACCCATTGAAACCTATGGGAGCCCGCGTGTGACTATTTGCTCTGCACACGCCACCCGTGGACCTCCTGGTCACTAACTGACGTTAGCTCCTTGTAGGCCCAGCGATTCTAGAGGCCCTAGGCCTTTTCCCTTTTCTGTTCGTGGTACTTATACCACTATTTTAGTATATGGTTTGAGTGGCCACCAGGGCCTATCCATATAAAGTGCAACTTCTGTGTATTCTACTGTAATCTTGTTTGACGATTTGTGCTCCTGTGCTCATAAAGAGACTAGGGGTTACTTTGAGAAATAAATACATATATATTTTGAATATATATCTGTGTGGTGTCCTTTCATTGGTATAAAAGGGGGTTACTATTGGTAAAACAGCTTGCTTAACACGCATCACGAGTTTAGCCTCAAAGACTGCTTAGCCTACGCTACCACTAGGGCAGCTAGTCCGAAAAGGTTGACTTACAACCACACCATAAGGGTTGCTTGGCATGGTACAAGGTGGTCACTAGAACTAGTGAACAGCATATACCAGGCCAACTTCTCACACCGCCCGATCCACAGTCCCTGAAAAGAGGAGACCCGTGGAGGCACCGAGACACGTGGAGCCAGCCATCTTGGAACGACTACGACAAGCTGACCAGTGCAACAACCGAGGCTCCCTCCAAGTTGTGCTTTGGGTCCTGAGAAGCCCAACCCTCGAGCAGCATCTGCACCAAAGGTGAGCCCTCCAGCATCTCCACGATCTGCGTGGGGCCCTTCTGCATTTTGCCACTCGACGCGCCTAACCGGTTGCTGGCCCGCTGGCTAGTGGCCATCTTGGCGACGAAATCTACGACAAACACCGCTGGTCTGGTTGCTCCAGACTGGCCCTTGCTCCCCTCCAAAGGAGCAATCCCTCTGACCTTGCTGGTCAGAACCAACAGCTGATTTCCGAATCCTCCTACAATTGCTTTTGCCAAGGCTTGTTTGCTTCGATCAAGTCGCCGACACCGCCGACAGCGAGAGCCTGCGTGGGACAGCTCGTGAGCCGACTCCTGGACGTCGTCGACCTTCAGGGACCACGTGGCTGCGGAGACAAGCTACCCCCCATCACCTGTTTGCACCCGACATCGCCTGGTACCCACCTGGTGCCACGCTGGTCACTGGCTAGTGACTGTGAACACTGTCCCCTCTGCTTACAGGTCTTCAACATCTCCGATCCACTCTTGGATCCACTGCATCTCTTCCCGACCGACCGCCTGCAGCACTTTTGTCTACAGGCCCCACGGAACAGATAGAAGAAACCCGACGCACTTCGAGGCCTATGCACCCGCTTCCTGTGGGTGAGGTAAAGCTGGCACACCTGTGCCCAAGTGTAGTATTACATCTCTAGTGCCTGTGTTCCAAATCTTAAGTTCCTAGGTCATCCGGAAGATTCCTTTTGCAGTAACTTTGTACTTTTTACGCACCCATTGAAACCTATGGGAGCACGCGTGTGACTATTTGCTCTGCACACGCCACCCGTGGACCTCCTGGTCACTAACTGACGTTAGCTCCTTGTAGGCCCAGCGATTCTAGAGGCCCTAGGCCTTTTCCCTTTTCTGTTCGTGGTACTTATACCACTATTTTAGTATATGGTTCGAGTGGCCACCAGGGCCTATCCATATAAAGTGCAACTTCTGTGTATTCTGTGATAATCTTGTTTGACGATTTGTGCTCCTGTGCTCATAAAGAGACTAGGGGTTACTTTGATAAATAAATCCATATATATTTTGAATATATATCTGTGTGGTGTCCTTTCATTGGTATAAAAGGGGGTTACTATTGGTAAAACAGCTTGCTTAACACGCTTCACGAGTTTAGCCTCAAAGACTGCTTAGCCTACGCTACCACTAGGGCAGCTAGTCCGAAAAGGTTGACTTACAACCACACCATAAGGGTTGCTTGGCATGGTACAAGGTGATCACTTTAACTAGTGAGCATCATACACCAGGCCAACTTCTCACAGTGGCCACCAGGGCCTATCCATATAACGTGCAACTTCTGTGTATTCTGTGATAATCTTGTTTGACGATTTGTGCTCCTGTGCTCATAAAGAGACTAGGGGTTACTTTGAGAAATAAATACATATATATTTTGAATATATATCTGTGTGGTGTCCTTTCATTGGTATAAAAGGGGGTTGCATTTGGTGAAACAGCTGGCTTAACACGCTTCACGAGTTTAGCCTCAAAGACTGCTTAGCCTACGCTACCACTAGGGCAGCTAGTCCGAAAAGGTTGACTTACAACCACACCATAAGGGTTGCTTGGCATGGTACAAGGTGATCACTTTAACTAGTGAGCATCATATACCAGGCCAACTTCTCACATTGGTGAGCAGCGGTTGGATTTGAGCTTGCTGTGTTTTACCATTGTAATCTCTTGGTTACCAATTGAAAGATCACATAGGTACCTGTAGGTACATATAAAACAAGATTAGATATACATAAGTTCTACTGAACTTAGTTGTTGTAGAGCAAAGGGAGTAGCACACCCTGACTACAACTACTAGATAGGTTTAGTAGGTAAACCCAAGTGTAGGTAGATTGCAACACATCCACCCACACTTAAGAGCAATGGCCGGGGCAGAGGGGTCCACTGTACCCATCTCTGTTGAGAGTGACCCCCAGAGGGCACCATCCAGCTTTGCTACCCTTAATCAGAATGAGCTCAGGCATTTGGCAACTCTTAGAGGCCTTAAACAGCCCAAGAACCCAAACTCTGCTGAGCTCAGAGAGCTCTTACAGAATGATGAGAATCAGAGAGCACTCAAGAAAGCTTCCCAGTTAGCCCCCTTAGGGTCAGGAACAGGAGGCCCCCCTTCTGAAGATACTACAGAGGTACCCAGTTCCAATAGCCATCCCTTAGATGAGAACCATACTACAGGGGAGGAAAGTGGTGAGGATACAGAAAGTAGTGATGATGAAGGGAGAACTAGCCCAGTGCCAAGTATTATACTTGGCCCAGCTAAACTAAGGCTATTGGGGACTGACAATGGGTTCCCCCCATTGGATCTCCCCAGTGGACTTAACACAGGGCTTGGGAGGCAAAGGAATCGCTCAGGTGACTCCAATGCTTCTCATGGCTCTAGGGGCTCTCAAGGTCACTCCAGGAAAAGGATGACCACCCCTCAGAGGAGGGAACATGAGGCCAGAATGCAGGAAGCCCAGCTGAGGATCAGGAAGCAGGAGCTAGAAGTAGCCCTGATGGAAGAAAAACTGAACAAGGCTAGGCAACCTAGAGAGAGTGGGTCTATACCCACTGGTGGCAGCATTGTCCCTAAGGACAAAGATAGGGTTTTCGATAATAGAAACCTGTCTAAGGTTGTGCCCCCCTACAAAAGTGGGGATGACATCCACAAGTGGATAACTGCTCTTGAGAGAGCCTGCAAAGTACAGCAGGTTCCTGAAGACCAGTGGGCAGCAATCCTCTGGCTCTCCTTTGAAGGAAGAGGCAGAGACAGACTCCTCACTGTTAGAGAAGAGGATGTCAGAAACTACAGAGTCCTGAAGAGTGTTCTAGTTGATGGGTTAGGCTTAACCACTGAGCAGTACAGGTTAATGTTCAGAGACACCCAAAAGACACAGACTCAGGACTGGTCTGAATACATTGAATGTGCCACTAAGGCTTTGGAGGGTTGGTTGCTGGGAAGTAAGGTATCTGATTTTACAGGATTGTATAATTTGATGATGAGAGAACAGATTTTAAATAACCGTCAAAACCAGCAACTGCATCAACATTTGGTTGACTCTGATCTGACCTCTCCCCAAGAATTGGGAAAGAAGGCAGACAAATGGGTCAGAACCAGGGTTAAGCAAAAGAACCAGAACCAGGGCCAAGGGGGTGATCAGAAGAAAACAGACCAAAAGGGTGGAGATCAGAAACCTAAAGACCAGAAGTCTTCAACAGGGCCCCAAACTACTACTAAGGAGGGTGGGTCCCAACAGTCCAAAAAGAAGAAAGAAGGTCAAAAGAAACCCTGGTGCAATCATTGTAAAAATACAACTCACTGGACTAGTGATTGCAAAAAGGGTGGAGCCCCCAACACTGTTGCCCCTAAGGCACCTGCTCCCAGTACTACTGTTAGCAGTGTTGGTCCCCAGACAAAGGGTGTAGTGGGAATCACTATGGGAACTGAAGGAGATTCTGACTTAGACAGAACCCTGACACAGGCAGTCTTGATCTGTGATGGGGACATTGATTTGTCCCTGACTGTGAGCCCCAGTAACCTGGGCAAGTACAGACAGACTCCTTTAATTAATGACAAAGTGGCTCAAGCCTACAGGGACACATGTGCCAGTGTCACTATGGTGACACCAGGCTTTGTGGATCCTGGACAGTACATACCAGGTGAGAACTACCTGGTGACCAATGCCAGCAATGCCACTACTTCACATAGTGTGGCAGTTGTTAACTTCTCATGGGGAGGGGTAACTGGCCTCAAAAGGGTTGTGGTTAGTGCAGACCTCCCAGTAGAATGTTTGTTGGGCAATGACCTAGAGAGTTCTCTATGGTCAGAAGTGGAGTACAGGACTCATGCCGAGATGTTAGGTATATCATCACATGTCCTTGCTGTGACCAGGTCACAGGCCAAAAAGTGCCTCACTGAACCACAGGTCTTGGATCCTGGAACAATGGACCCAGCACCTACCAAGAAGAAGAACAGGAGGGTCAAGGCTGTGCCTTCCCCCCTGCCTCAGAGTGATGATCAGCCTTCCCAGGAAGCTGATCTAGAGGACCCTGAAGGAACTGTCCCTGAAGAGCTTGAACCTGACCAGGTTGAGTTTCTGGGGACAGGGGGACCTTCAAGGGCTGACTTGAGGCAGGCTCAGTTATCCTGTCCCTCTCTTGAACCCCTCAGACAGCTGGCTGCTGCTGAGGCTGCTGGGAATGCTCAAGGTACCCATAAAGTGTATTGGGATGAAGGGCTCCTTTATTCAGAGGCTAGAGACCCCAAGCCTGGTGCAACCAGGAGGTTGGTTATACCTCTGCAATTTAGGGGCTTCCTCCTTACCTTGGCCCATGATATTCCTTTAGCAGGACACCTAGGCCAGAACAAGACCTGGGACAGACTTGTCCCTCACTTTCACTGGCCTCATATGAATGAAGATACAAAGGAGTTTTGTCGCTCCTGTGTTACCTGCCAAGCCAGTGGCAAATCAGGTGGCACAACAAAGGCCCCCCTGATACCACTACCTGTGGTGGGGGTTCCCTTTGAAAGAGTGGGAATAGACATAGTGGGTCCCATGGATCCTCCCACTGCATCTGGGCACAGATTTATACTGGTGGTAGTGGATCATGCCACCAGGTATCCAGAGGCAATTCCCCTTAGGACCACTACAGCACCTGTTGTGGCCAGGGCCCTGCTGGGAGTATTCTCCAGAGTGGGGTTTCCTAAGGAGGTAGTATCTGACAGAGGTACCAACTTTATGTCAGGATACTTGACAGCTATGTGGAAGGAATGTGGTGTCAACTACAAGTTCACCACCCCTTATCACCCACAATGCAATGGGCTTGTTGAGAGATTCAACAAGACCCTAAAGGGTATGATCAAAGGATTACCTGAAAAGCTCAGGCGAAGATGGGATATCCTTCTACCCTGCCTTCTGTTTGCTTACAGAGAGGTCCCACAAAAAGGAGTTGGCTACAGCCCCTTTGAATTGTTGTTTGGGCACCCTGTGAGAGGCCCACTGTGTTTGGTGAAGGAAGGATGGGAGTTACCTCTCAAAAAGCCTAAGCTAGACATAGTGGACTATGTACTTGGTCTCCGCTCCAGGATGGCTGAGTATATGGAGAAGGCATCTAAAAACCTTGAGGCAAGCCAGGCCTTACAGAAAGCTTGGCATGACCAAAAGGCTGTCTTGGTTGAGTATCAGCCAGGACAGAAGGTATGGGTGTTGGAGCCAGTGGCCCCAGCAGCACTCCAAGACAAATGGTCTGGACCCCATACAATCCTGGAAAAGAAGGGAGAGGTCACCTACTTGGTGGACCTAGGAACTCCCAGGAGTCCCCACAGGGTACTCCATGTTAACAGGCTTAAAGCATATGTTGACAGGGCAGACATGGGCTTGCTCATGGCTACAGATGAGGGACAGGAGGAAGAGAGTGACCCTCTCCCAGACCTGTTGTCTCAGAACCCTGAAGATGGCTCAGTTGAAGGAGTGACCCTTGGAGGCAACCTCACTGCCCATCAGCAGACTGAATGTAGACAGGTTCTACAATCATTTTCACATATGTTTTCCTTGATACCTAGTCAAACTGACTGGTGTACCCATGTTGTGGACACTGGTGACAGTCTGCCTGTAAAGAACAAACTTTACAGACAACCTGACCACGTCAGGGACTGTATAAAGGCTGAGGTACATAAAATGCTGGAATTAGGTGTCATTGAACCCTCAGAGAGCCCCTGGGCTAGCCCAGTGGTTCTGGTCCCCAAACCTCACACCAAAGATGGCAAGAGAGAGATGAGGTTCTGTGTGGACTACAGAGGACTCAATGCTGTCACCAGGACAGATGCACACCCTATTCCAAGGGCAGATGAGCTCATAGACAAACTAGCTTCTGCAAAGTTTTTGAGCACATTTGACTTGACAGCTGGCTATTGGCAAATCAGATTAGCTGAGGAGTCTAAGGCCAAAACAGCATTCTCAACCCCAGGTGGGCATTATCAGTTTGTGGTGATGCCCTTTGGTCTGAAGAATGCACCTGCCACCTTCCAAAGGCTGGTGAACCAAGTCCTTACTGGGTTGGATGACTTTTGCGCAGCATATCTTGATGACATTGCTGTCTTTAGTTCCACCTGGGAGGATCACCTGATCCACCTGAAGAAGGCTCTTGAGGCTCTGCAAAGGGCAGGCCTCACTATCAAGGCTACTAAGTGCCAGATAGGGCAGAGTAAGGTTGTGTATTTGGGCCACCTTGTAGGTGGGGGCCAAGTTCAACCACTGGAGAGTAAGATACAGTCCATCAAGGATTGGTCCCCTCCAACCACCCAGACTCAAGTTCGAGCTTTCTTGGGCTTGACTGGGTATTACAGGAAGTTTGTTAAGAACTATGGGTCCATTGTGACTCCTCTTAATGATCTGACATCCAAGAAGATGCCCAAAAAGGTTCAGTGGACAGTAAGCTGTCAAAAGGCATTTGATGACCTGAAGGAGGCCATGTGCTCTGCACCTATCCTGAAAAGTCCTGACTACTCCAAAGAGTTTATTGTCCAAACAGATGCTTCTGAGTTGGGTGTGGGAGCTGTGCTGTCACAACTTAATGTAGATGGTCAAGACCAACTGTAGGAGAGTAGGGTCTGCTATCCTATGGTCACCCCAAATTTTTGCTTTTTGCTTCACTGGTTTTTGACATATTGAGGCTGTGGGCCTGCCAATCAGACCCCCAGCCTGCTGTTCTCTCTACTAAATTAAAACTATGCACCCTAGGTGCATAACCAATTGGAAGTGGATCACCCTGTCAGCCCCTGTACCAGTGTACACTAGGTACCCAGGGCATTGGTGTACCCAAGGCCTGCCAGGGGCTGCAGCATGTATTATGCCACCCCAGGCTTGGCCTAACAATCTGACACAACTGGCTGATCACTCAGCTGGGGTAAGTTGGTGTAATCACCTCTTACTTAGGTGTAGTATACCTATACCTAACCTTAAATGGGACACCTGGTAACCTATGAGTCACTCCTATGGCAGGCCTTAACAATCCTGAAGGCAGAGTGCTTGGTTCCATGTGAGATGGTGCTCTGGCATGAGCTGAGCCTGTCTGCAGTGGTCGGAACAACTTCCTTCTACTGTTTCCAGATATCGTCATACCATATACTCTTAAGTGCATTATGAACCTCGCGGTTAAATGCTATCTTTGGTTTGGCTTTATCAAAACATGTCGAGTAAGGTGTCATACGAATTGGAATACTAACCCCTCGCCAATTCTGGCGACGGGGTTAGCATTCCACCCTTCTAGAGGGACACGACATGTACAGTGCCTGAAACCCGGGTAAAATCAGACATAGCCTCAGCTCCACAAAATGGATGCTGCCACCACAGACACAAGTCTGCCCTCCTGCTGCTGGGAGTCCTTCCAGCTTGGGAGGTGTGGACAAAGGGTTTCCTGCCAGGGGAGGTGCGTGCACCACCCCAGACAGGATTTTGTGTATTGGTCAGGTAGGGCTTGAAAGAAACCAGACATGCCTGTGGCTCACAAGGAGCCTCGGTGCATATGCCAGTTCAAACCGGTCCTGGGGCACACCAGTCCCGGGCCTGGGGCGAGCTGGACAAAGGATTGGGGGTGTAACCACCCCCCTTCCTGGTCCCACCCATAGGGAGGGACCTAGCAGGTAGTCCGGCCCCTAGAATCCGAATAAAGGTAGGAGCTGTGTCCTAAGACTTCAGACATCCTGGAATCAACTTGAAACTAAGAAGAAGACGGGAACTTCGACATTCTGCTGCACAGAAGACTGAAGAAAATCTCCCCTGTGGTCAGGGAGTGACCACCTTGCTAACGCAAGCACCATCCAGCGAGTCACCGTCTGCTTTGCCGCCGCCTCCCGCCGGAGCCCGAGCCCAGAGACTGACAAGACCTGGACCTCCAGACCTCTCACCGCCCGATCCACAGTCCCTGCAAAGAGGAGACCCGTGGAGGCACCGAGACACGTGGAGCCAGCCATCTTGAAACGACTACGACAAGCTGACCAGTGCAACAACCGAGGCTCCCTCCAAGTTGTGCTTTGGGTCCTGAGAAGCCCAACCCTCGAGCAGCATCTGCACCAAAGGTGAGCCCTCCAGCATCTCCACGATCTGCGTGGGGCCCTTCTGCATTTTGCCACTCGACGCGCCTAACCGGTTGCTGGCCCGCTGGCTAGTGGCCATCTTGGCGACGAAATCTACGACAAACACCGCTGGTCTGGTTGCTCCAGACTGGCCCTTGCTCCCCTCCAAAGGAGCAATCCCTCTGACCTTGCTGGTCAGAACCAACAGCTGATTTCCGAATCCTCCTTCAATTGCTTTTGCCAAGGCTTGTTTGCTTCGATCAAGTCGCCGACACCGCCGACAGCGAGAGCCTGCGTGGGACAGCTCGTGAGCCGACTCCTGGACGTCGTCGACCTTCAGGGACCACGTGGCTGCGGAGACAAGCTACCCCTCATCACCTGTTTGCACCCGACATCGCCTGGTACCCACCTGGTGCCACGCTGGTCACTGGCTAGTGACTGTGAACACTGTCCCCTCTGCTTACAGGTCTTCAACATCTCCGATCCACTCTTGGATCCACTGCATCTCTTCCCGACCGACCGCCTGCAGCATCTTTGTCCCAGGCTCAACGGAACAGATAGAAGAAACCCGACGCACTTTGAGGCCTATGCACCCGCTTCCTGTGGGTGAGGTAAAGCTGGTACTCCGGTGCCCATGTGTAGTAATACATCTCTAGTGCCTGTGTTCCAAATCTTAAGTTCCTAGTCAACCCGGAAGATCTCCTTTGCAGTAACTTTGTACTTTTTACGCACCCATTGAAACCTATGGGAGCACGCGTGTGACTATTTGCTCTGCACACGCCACCCGTGGACCTCCTGGTCACTAACTGACGTTAGCTCCTTGTAGGCCCAGCGATTCTAGAGGCCCTAGGCCTTTTCCCTTTTCTGTTCGTGGTACTTATACCACTATTTTAGTATATGGTTTGAGTGGCCACCAGGGCCTATCCATATAACGTGCAACTTCTGTGTATTCTGTGATAATCTTGTTTGACGATTTGTGCTCCTGTGCTCATAAAGAGACTAGGGGTTACTTTGAGAAATAAATACATATATATTTTGAATATATATCTGTGTGGTGTCCTTTCATTGGTATAAAAGGGGGTTACTACTGGTAAAACAGCTTGCTTAACACGCATCACGAGTTTAGCCTCAAAGACTGCTTAGCCTACGCTACCACTAGGGCAGCTAGTCCGAAAAGGTTGACTTACAACCACACCATAAGGGTTGCTTGGCATGGTACAAGGTGGTCACTAGAACTAGTGAACAGCATATACCAGGCCAACTTCTCACATTGGTGAGCAGCGGTTGGATTTGAGCTTGCTGTGTTTTACCATTGTAATCTCTTGGTTACCAATTGAAAGATCACATAGGTACCTGTAGGTACATATAAAACAAGATTAGATATACATAAGTTCTACTGAACTTAGTTGTTGTAGAGCAAAGGGAGTAGCACACCCTGACTACAACTACTAGATAGGTTTAGTAGGTAAACCCAAGTGTAGGTAGATTGCAACACATCCACCCACACTTAAGAGCAATGGCCGGGGCAGAGGGGTCCACTGTACCCATCTCTGTTGAGAGTGACCCCCAGAGGGCACCATCCAGCTTTGCTACCCTTAATCAGAATGAGCTCAGGCATTTGGCAACTCTTAGAGGCCTTAAACAGCCCAAGAACCCAAACTCTGCTGAGCTCAGAGAGCTCTTACAGAATGATGAGAATCAGAGAGCACTCAAGAAAGCTTCCCAGTTAGCCCCCTTAGGGACAGGAACAGGAGGCCCCCCTTCTAAAGATGCCACTGAAGTACCCCTTCCCAATAGTCACCCCTTAGATGGGATGCCTACCACAGAGGATGAGAGTGAAAAGGATACTGACAGTAGTGAGGATGAAGGGAGAACTAGCCCAGTGCCAAGTATTATACTTGGCCCAGCTAAACCAAGGCTATTGGGGACTGACAGTGGGTTCAACCCACTGGATCTCCCCAGTGGACTTAACACAGGGCTTGGAAGGCAAAGGAATCGCTCAGGTGACTCCAATGCTTCCCATGGCTCTAGAGGCTCTCAAGGTCACTCCAGGAGAAGGATGACCACCCCTCAGAGGAGGGAACATGAGGCCAAGATGCAAGAGGCTCAGCTGAGGATCAGGAAGCAGGAGCTAGAAGTAGCCCTGATGGAAGAGAAACTTAGCAAGGCTAGACAGCATAAAGAGAGTGGGTCTATACCCACTGGTGGCAGCATTGTCCCTAAGGACAAAGATAGGGTTTTCGACAATAGAAACCTGTCTAAGGTTGTGCCCCCCTACAAAAGTGGGGATGACATCCACAAGTGGATAACTGCTCTTGAGAGAGCCTGCAAAGTACAGCAGGTTCCTGAAGATCAGTGGGCAGCAATCCTCTGGCTCTCCTTTGAAGGAAGAGGCAGAGACAGACTCCTCACTGTTAGAGAAGAGGATGTCAGAAACTACAGAGTCCTGAAGAGTGTTCTAGTTGATGGGTTAGGCTTAACCACTGTAGGAAGGTGGATATCTGACTATGGTTACCCCCAAATTTTTGCCTAGTGTCTAGCTGGTTTTTCGACTTAGTTGGCCTGAGATCCTGCTATTCAGGATCTCAGCCTGGCTGTTCTCTCTTTAAAATGGACTCCATGTACCCTAGGTACATACCCAATTGGTTGGATCACCCTGTCAGCCCCTGTACCAGTGTACACTAGGTACCCAGGGCATTGGTGTACCCAAGGCCTGCCAAGGGCTGCAGCATGTATTATGCCACCCCAGGCTTGGCCTAACAATTTGACACAACTGGCTGATCACTCAGCTGGGGTAAGTTGGTGTAATCACCTCTTACTTAGGTGTAGTATACCTATACCTAACCTTAAATGGGACACCTGGTAACCTATAAGTCACTCCTATGGCAGGCCTTAACAATCCTGAAGGCAGAGTGCTTGGTTCCATGTGAGATGGTGCTCTGGCATGAGCTGAGCCTGTCTGCAGTGGTCGGAACAACTTCCTTCTACTGTTTCCAGATATCGTCATACCATATACTCTTAAGTGCATTATGAACCTCGCGGTTAAATGCTATCTTTGGTTTGGCTTTATCAAAACATGTCGAGTAAGGTGTCATACGAATTGGAATACTAACCCCTCGCCAATTCTGGCGACGGGGTTAGCATTCCACCCTTCTAGAGGGACACGACATGTACAGTACCTGAAACCCGGGTAAAATCAGACATAGCCTCAGCTCCACAAAATGGATGCTGCCACCACAGACACAAGTCTGCCCTCCTGCTGCTGGGAGTCCTTCCAGCTTGGGAGGTGTGGACAAAGGGTTTCCTGCCAGGGGAGGTGCGTGCACCACCCCAGACAGGATTTTGTGTATTGGTCAGGTAGGGCTTGAAAGAAACCAGACATGCCTGTGGCTCACAAGGAGCCTCGGTGCATATGCCAGTTCAAACCGGTCCTGGGGCACACCAGTCCCGGGCCTGGGGCGAGCTGGACAAAGGATTGGGGGTGTAACCACCCCCCTTCCTGGTCCCACCCATAGGGAGGGACCTAGCAGGTAGTCCGGCCCCTAGAATCCGAATAAAGGTAGGAGCTGTGTCCTAAGACTTCAGACATCCTGGAATCAACTTGAAACTAAGAAGAAGACGGGAACTTCGACATTCTGCTGCACAGAAGACTGAAGAAAATCTCCCCTGTGGTCAGGGAGTGACCACCTTGCTAACGCAAGCACCATCCAGCGAATCACCGTCTGCTTTGCCGCCGCCTCCCGCCGGAGCCCGAGCCCAGAGACTGACAAGACCTGGACCTCCAGACCTCTCACCGCCCGATCCACAGTCCCTGAAAAGAGGAGACCCGTGGAGGCACCGAGACACGTGGAGCCAGCCATCTTGGAACGACTACGACAAGCTGACCAGTGCAACAACCGAGGCTCCCTCCAAGTTGTGCTTTGGGTCCTGAGAAGCCCAACCCTCGAGCAGCATCTGCACCAAAGGTGAGCCCTCCAGCATCTCCACGATCTGCGTGGGGCCCTTCTGCATTTTGCCACTCGACGCGCCTAACCGGTTGCTGGCCCGCTGGCTAGTGGCCATCTTGGCGACGAAATCTACGACAAACACCGCTGGTCTGGTTGCTCCAGACTGGCCCTTGCTCCACACCAAAGGAGCAATCCCTCTGACCTTGCGGGTCAGAACCAACAGCTGATTTCCGAATCCTCCTGCAATTGCTTTTGCCAAGGCTTGTTTGCTTCGATCAAGTCGCCGACACCGCCGACAGCGAGAGCCTGCGTGGGACAGCTCGTGAGCCGACTCCTGGACGTCGTCGACCTTCAGGGACCACGTGGCTGCGGAGACAAGCTACCCCTCATCACCTGTTTGCACCCGACATCGCCTGGTACCCACCTGGTGCCACGCTGGTCACTGGCTAGTGACTGTGAACACTGTCCCCTCTGCTTACAGGTCTTCAACATCTCCGATCCACTCTTGGATCCACTGCATCTCTCCCGGACCGACCGCCTGCAGCATCTTTGTCTTCAAGCTCCACGGAACAGATAGAAGAAACCCGACGCACTTTGAGGCCTATGCACCCGCTTCCTGTGGGTGAGGTAAAGCTGGTACTCCGGTGCCCATGTGTAGTAATACATCTCTAGTGCCTGTGTTCCAAATCTTAAGTTCCTAGTCAACCCGGAAGATCTCCTTTGCAGTAACTTTGTACTTTTTACGCACCCATTGAAACCTATGGGAGCACGCGTGTGACTATTTGCTCTGCACACGCCACCCGTGGACCTCCTGGTCACTAACTGACGTTAGCTCCTTGTAGGCCCAGCGATTCTAGAGGCCCTAGGCCTTTTCCCTTTTCTGTTCGTGGTACTTATACCACTATTTTAGTATATGGTTCGAGTGGCCACCAGGGCCTATCCATATAAAGTGCAACTTCTGTGTATTCTGTGATAATCTTGTTTGACGATTTGTGCTCCTGTGCTCATAAAGAGACTAGGGGTTACTTTGAGAAATAAATACATATATATTTTGAATATATATCTGTGTGGTGTCCTTTCATTGGTATAAAAGGGGGTTGCATTTGGTAAAACAGCTGGCTTAACACGCTTCACGAGTTTAGCCTCAAAGACTGCTTAGCCTACGCTACCACTAGGGCAGCTAGTCCGAAAAGGTTGACTTACAACCACACCATAAGGGTTGCTTGGCATGGTACAAGGTGATCACTTTAACTAGTGAGCATCATATACCAGGCCAACTTCTCACATTGGTGAGCAGCGGTTGGATTTGAGCTTGCTGTGTTTTACCATTGTAATCTCTTGGTTACCAATTGAAAGATCACATAGGTACCTGTAGGTACATATAAAACAAGATTAGATATACTTAGGTTCTACTGAACTTAGTTGTTGTAGAGCAAAGGGAGTAGCACACCCTGACTACAACTACTAGATAGGTTTAGTAGGTAAACCCAAGTGTAGGTAGATTGCAACACATCCACCCACACTTAAGAGCAATGGCCGGGGCAGAGGGGTCCACTGTACCCATCTCTGTTGAGAGTGACCCCCAGAGGGCACCATCCAGCTTTGCTACCCTTAATCAGAATGAGCTCAGGCATTTGGCAACTCTTAGAGGCCTTAAACAGCCCAAGAACCCTACCTCTGCTGTGCTCAGAGCACTCTTGCAAGATGATGAGAATCAAAGAGAGCTCAAGAGAGCTTCCCAGTTAGCCCCCTTAGGGACAGGAACAGGAGGCCCCCCTTCTGAAGATGCCACTGAGGTACCCCTTTTCAATAGCCATCCCTTAGATGAAAACCATACTACAGAGGAGGAAAGTGAGGGGGATACAGACAGTGGTGAGGATGAAGGGAGAACTAGCCCAGTGCCAAGTGTTATACTTGGCCCAGCTAAACCAAGGCTATTGGGGACTGACAGTGGGTTCACCCCACTGGATCTCCCCAGTGGACTTAACACAGGGCTTGGAAGGCAAAGGAATCGCTCAGGTGACTCCAATGCTTCCCATGGCTCTAGAGGCTCTCAAGGTCACTCCAGGAGAAGGATGACCACCCCTCAGAGGAGGGAACATGAGGCCAAGATGCAAGAAGCCCAGCTGAGGATCAGGAAGCAGGAGCTAGAAGTAGCCCTGATGGAAGAGAAACTGAGCAAGGCTAGGCAGCATAGAGAGAGTGGGTCTATACCCACTGGTGGCAGCAATGTCCCTAGGGACAAAGATAGGGTCTTTGACAATAGGAACCTGTCCAAGATTGTGCCCCCCTACAAAAGTGGGGATGACATCCACAAATGGATGACTGCTCTTGAGAGAGCCTGCAAAGTGCAGCAGGTTCCTGAAGACCAGTGGGCAGCAATCTTATGGCTCTCCTTTGAGGGGAGAGGCAGAGATAGACTCCTCACTGTTAGAGAAGAGGATGTCAGAAATTACAGAGTCCTGAAGAGTGTCCTAGTTGATGGGTTAGGCTTAACCACTGAACAGTACAGGTTAATGTTCAGAGACACCCAGAAGACACAGACTCAGGACTGGTCTGAATATGTGGAATGTGCCACTAAGGCTCTGGAGGGTTGGTTGCTGGGAAGTAAGGTGTCTGATTATACAGGATTGTACAATTTGATGATGAGAGAGCAGATTTTAAGTAATTGTCAAAACCAGCTTCTCCATCAACACCTGGTAGACTCAGATTTGACCTCTCCCCAAGAATTGGGAAAGAGGGCAGATAAATGGGTCAGGACCAGGATCAGGCCTAAAAACCAGGGTGGTGACCAAAAGAAAGATACCACCAAGCCTCAAGAGAAGGGTGGGGATAAAGAAAAAGAGAAACCTTCCTCAGGGCCCCAAAACTCCACACAGAGTGGTGGGTCCCAAGCTCCCTCCTCTACCACAGCTAAAAAGCCCTACTGCCATGAGTGTAAAACTCCTGGGCATTGGAAAACTGACAGCGGTTGCCCAAGGGCTAAAAACAAAACTGTTCCTCCAATTACTCCTGTCACACCACCTATTGCTGTCAGCAGTAATCCCCCAGGTGGTGGGAGTGCCCCCAGAAATCTGGGTGGGTTTACTTGGGGAACACAGGGGGACCCTGGCTTAGCCAATTCCCCTGCAGCAGATACTCTTGTCTGTGATGGTGGCATGGGGTTTGCCAACTTCACTGCCTGTCCCAACACTTTGGGTAGGTACAGACAGGAGCCCTACATCAATGGTACAAAAGCTGAGGCCTACAGAGACACTGGAGCTAGCATCACAATGGTGGCCCATTGGCTAGTTCCCTCTGAGCAGCTTTTGCCTGGTTTCTCCTACCAGGTGACCAACATTGATGGCAAACAGAACAGTCATCCCATGGCAGAGGTATGTCTCAGCTGGGGAGGTGTCACTGGCCCTAAAAGGGTGGCAGTGTCCCCAACCTTGCCTGTAGACTGCTTACTGGGGAATGACTTAGAACTCTCAGCTTGGGCTGGAGTTGAACAAGACACCCATTCTAAAATGGTAGGCCTGTCACAAAAGGGTAGGGGGGTTGTGCCATTCACAACCCCTGTCCAAATAGATTTCCTCCCTGAAAAGGTTGGAAGGGCAGTGGTAGCCACAGCCCAGGCACAGACAGACTTCCCTGTAGAGACTGGCAGAGCTGTGACAGTCACAGCTCAAACACAAACTGAGTGCCCCCCTGAAAAGGTTGGCAAGGCTGTAATGGTCTCAGCCTATACTCAGACTGACATAGGTGTAGTGAAGCCTGAAACAATGGATCACTCCACACAAACTGAGAGTAGTGGGGAGGAAGAAAAGTCTCCCTCTCCCCAGACATTAGGAAAAGGTCAGCCTCCTCAGGGATCTGACCTCACCCCTTGTGAAGGAACTGCCCCAGAGGTAGCCAGGCCTGGCCTGGCAGAGCCTCTGATGTCAGTGGCCCCTTCCAAGGTGGGACCCAGTCTGGTGCAGGTAGCCTGCCTCTCTCTACCCTGCCTCAGTCAGCCCAGGGCTGCAGAGGTCAGGGAGGCCAGTGGACCCCCAGAGGGCCCCTGTCCACAAGAACCCCCCCATCAAAAGAATGAGGATTGCCTGGCTAGTAGCCCTAGTCAGGTGATGGGTAAAAACATTCCTGAGGGATCTCCTTTACAGGTAGTTAGGGACCTCCCCCAGAGGGATTCTGTTGGGCACAGGCAAACCTGGGACCTTAGGGCCCCAAACCTGACCTGTCCCTCCAGTAAGCCCACAAAAGGGACCCAGCCTCCAGCTTTAGGTAGCCAGAGGCTGACCCTGAGAGCACAGTGCAACTCAGTTAAGGAAAGAAAGGCATCCATGGTGGAGGGGGATTGGAGGAAGCTGAGGCCTCACTTTGAGGACACTCACTTCAGTACTCCATCTCAACACCAGCCTTTTACTTTGCCAAGACACACCAAAGGTAGAGATTCCCTATGGTGGAGACCCTCTGATACCCTTAGGGTGAGGGATTGCTTAGTGGACCATGAGACAGGGGTTAACCATGCCAGTGCTGGTTCCTCCTTATATGGCCACTTGGGCAATATAGGCTTACCTGGTCAAGGTCAGCCTTATCTCCCTTCGTTTGGGGGGGGGTTGTGTAGGAAGGTGGATATCTGACTATGGTTACCCCCAAATTTTTGCCTAGTGTCTAGCTGGTTTTTCGACTTAGTTGGCCTGAGATCCTGCCATTCAGGCTCTCAGGCTATCTGCTCTCTCTGTAAAATGGACTCCATGTACCCTAGGTACATACCCAATTGGTTGGATCACCCTGTCAGCCCCTGTACCAGTGTACACTAGGTACCCAGGGCATTGGTGTACCCAAGGCCTGCCAAGGGCTGCAGCATGTATTATGCCACCCCAGGCTTGGCCTAACAATTTGACACAACTGGCTGATCACTCAGCTGGGGTAAGTTGGTGTAATCACCTCTTACTTAGGTGTAGTATACCTATACCTAACCTTAAATGGGACACCTGGTAACCTATAAGTCACTCCTATGGCAGGCCTTAACAATCCTGAAGGCAGAGTGCTTGGTTCCATGTGAGATGGTGCTCTGGCATGAGCTGAGCCTGTCTGCAGTGGTCGGAACAACTTCCTTCTACTGTTTCCAGATATCGTCATACCATATACTCTTAAGTGCATTATGAACCTCGCGGTTAAATGCTATCTTTGGTTTGGCTTTATCAAAACATGTCGAGTAAGGTGTCATACGAATTGGAATACTAACCCCTCGCCAATTCTGGCGACGGGGTTAGCATTCCACCCTTCTAGAGGGACACGACATGTACAGTACCTGAAACCCGGGTAAAATCAGACATAGCCTCAGCTCCACAAAATGGATGCTGCCACCACAGACACAAGACTGCCCTCCTGCTGCTGGGAGTCCTTCCAGCTTGGGAGGTGTGGACAAAGGGTTTCCTGCCAGGGGAGGTGCGTGCACCACCCCAGACAGGATTTTGTGTATTGGTCAGGTAGGGCTTGAAAGAAACCAGACATGCCTGTGGCTCACAAGGAGCCTCGGTGCATATGCCAGTTCAAACCGGTCCTGGGGCACACCAGTCCCGGGCCTGGGGCGAGCTGGACAAAGGATTGGGGGTGTAACCACCCCCCTTCCTGGTCCCACCCATAGGGAGGGACCTAGCAGGTAGTCCGGCCCCTAGAATCCGAATAAAGGTAGGAGCTGTGTCCTAAGACTTCAGACATCCTGGAATCAACTTGAAACTAAGAAGAAGACGGGAACTTCGACATTCTGCTGCACAGAAGACTGAAGAAAATCTCCCCTGTGGTCAGGGAGTGACCACCTTGCTAACGCAAGCACCATCCAGCGAATCACCGTCTGCTTTGCCGCCGCCTCCCGCCGGAGCCCGAGCCCAGAGACTGACAAGACCTGGACCTCCAGACCTCTCACCGCCCGATCCACAGTCCCTGAAAAGAGGAGACCCGTGGAGGCACCGAGACACGTGGAGCCAGCCATCTTGGAACGACTACGACAAGCTGACCAGTGCAACAACCGAGGCTCCCTCCAAGTTGTGCTTTGGGTCCTGAGAAGCCCAACCCTCGAGCAGCATCTGCACCAAAGGTGAGCCCTCCAGCATCTCCACGATCTGCGTGGGGCCCTTCTGCATTTTGCCACTCGACGCGCCTAACCGGTTGCTGGCCCGCTGGCTAGTGGCCATCTTGGCGACGAAATCTACGACAAACACCGCTGGTCTGGTTGCTCCAGACTGGCCCTTGCTCCACACCAAAGGAGCAATCCCTCTGACCTTGCGGGTCAGAACCAACAGCTGATTTCCGAATCCTCCTGCAATTGCTTTTGCCAAGGCTTGTTTGCTTCGATCAAGTCGCCGACACCGCCGACAGCGAGAGCCTGCGTGGGACAGCTCGTGAGCCGACTCCTGGACGTCGTCGACCTTCAGGGACCACGTGGCTGCGGAGACAAGCTACCCCTCATCACCTGTTTGCACCCGACATCGCCTGGTACCCACCTGGTGCCACGCTGGTCACTGGCTAGTGACTGTGAACACTGTCCCCTCTGCTTACAGGTCTTCAACATCTCCGATCCACTCTTGGATCCACTGCATCTCTCCCGGACCGACCGCCTGCAGCATCTTTGTCTTCAAGCTCCACGGAACAGATAGAAGAAACCCGACGCACTTTGAGGCCTATGCACCCGCTTCCTGTGGGTGAGGTAAAGCTGGTACTCCGGTGCCCATGTGTAGTAATACATCTCTAGTGCCTGTGTTCCAAATCTTAAGTTCCTAGTCAACCCGGAAGATCTCCTTTGCAGTAACTTTGTACTTTTTACGCACCCATTGAAACCTATGGGAGCACGCGTGTGACTATTTGCTCTGCACACGCCACCCGTGGACCTCCTGGTCACTAACTGACGTTAGCTCCTTGTAGGCCCAGCGATTCTAGAGGCCCTAGGCCTTTTCCCTTTTCTGTTCGTGGTACTTATACCACTATTTTAGTATATGGTTCGAGTGGCCACCAGGGCCTATCCATATAAAGTGCAACTTCTGTGTATTCTGTGATAATCTTGTTTGACGATTTGTGCTCCTGTGCTCATAAAGAGACTAGGGGTTACTTTGAGAAATAAATACATATATATTTTGAATATATATCTGTGTGGTGTCCTTTCATTGGTATAAAAGGGGGTTGCATTTGGTAAAACAGCTGGCTTAACACGCTTCACGAGTTTAGCCTCAAAGACTGCTTAGCCTACGCTACCACTAGGGCAGCTAGTCCGAAAAGGTTGACTTACAACCACACCATAAGGGTTGCTTGGCATGGTACAAGGTGATCACTTTAACTAGTGAGCATCATATACCAGGCCAACTTCTCACAACCACTGAGCAGTACAGGTTAATGTTCAGAGACACCCAAAAGACACAGACTCAGGACTGGTCTGAATACATTGAATGTGCCACTAAGGCTTTGGAGGGTTGGTTGCTGGGAAGTAAGGTATCTGATTTTACAGGATTGTATAATTTGATGATGAGAGAACAGATTTTAAATAACTGTCAAAACCAGCAACTGCATCAACACTTGGTTGACTCTGATCTGACCTCTCCCCAAGAATTGGGAAAGAAGGCAGACAAATGGGTCAGAACCAGGGTTAAGCAAAAGAACCAGAACCAGGGCCAAGGGGGTGATCAGAAGAAAACAGACCAAAAGGGTGGAGATCAGAAACCTAAAGACCAGAAGTCTTCAACAGGGCCCCAAACTACTGCTAAGGAGGGTGGGTCCCAACAGTCCAAGAAGAAGAAAGAAGGTCAGAAGAAACCCTGGTGCAATCATTGTAAAAATACAACTCACTGGACTAGTGATTGCAAAAAGGGTGGAGCCCCCAACACTGTTGCCCCTAAGGCACCTGCTCCCAGTACTACTGTTAGCAGTGTTGGTCCCCAGACAAAGGGTGTAGTGGGAATCACTATGGGAACTGAAGGAGATTCTGACTTAGACAGAACCCTTACACAGGCAGTCTTGATCTGTGATGGGGACATTGATTTGTCCCTGACTGTGAGCCCCAGTAACCTGGGCAAGTACAGACAGACTCCTTTAATTAATGACAAAGTGGCTCAAGCCTACAGGGACACATGTGCCAGTGTCACTATGGTGACACCAGGCTTTGTGGACCCTGGACAGTACATACCAGGTGAGAACTACCTGGTGACCAATGCCAGCAATGCCACTACTTCACATAGTGTGGCAGTTGTTAACTTCTCATGGGGAGGGGTAACTGGCCTCAAAAGGGTTGTGGTTAGTGCAGACCTCCCAGTAGAATGTTTGTTGGGCAATGACCTAGAGAGTTCTCTATGGTCAGAAGTGGAGTACAGGACTCATGCAGAGATGTTAGGTATATCATCACATGTCCTTGCTGTGACCAGGTCACAGGCCAAAAAGTGCCTCACTGAACCTCAGGTCTTGGATCCTGGAACAATGGACCAAGCACCTACCAAGAAGAAGAACAGGAGGGTCAAGGCTGTGCCTTCCCCCCTGCCTCAGAGTGATGATCAGCCTTCCCAGGAAGCTGATCTAGAGGACCCTGAAGGAACTGTCCCTGAAGAGCTTGAACCTGATCAGGTTGAGTTTCTGGGGACAGGGGGACCTTCAAGGGCTGACTTGAGGCAGGCTCAGTTATCCTGTCCCTCTCTTGAACCCCTCAGACAGCTGGCTGCTGCTGAGGCTGCTGGGAATGCTCAAGGTACCCATAAAGTGTATTGGGATGAAGGGCTCCTTTATTCAGAGGCTAGAGACCCCAAGCCTGGTGCTACCAGGAGGTTGGTCATACCTCTGCAATTTAGGGGCTTCCTTCTTACCTTGGCCCATGACATTCCTTTAGCAGGACACCTAGGCCAGAATAAGACCTGGGACAGACTTGTCCCTCACTTTCACTGGCCTCATATGAATGAAGATACAAAGGAGTTTTGTCGCTCCTGTGTTACCTGCCAAGCCAGTGGCAAAACAGGTGGCACAACAAAGGCCCCCCTAATACCACTACCTGTGGTGGGGGTCCCCTTTGAAAGAGTGGGAATAGACATAGTGGGTCCCATGGATCCTCCCACTGCATCTGGGCACAGATTTATACTGGTGGTAGTGGATCATGCCACCAGGTATCCAGAGGCAATTCCCCTTAGGACCACTACAGCTCCTGTTGTGGCCAGGGCCCTGCTGGGAGTATTCTCCAGAGTGGGGTTTCCTAAGGAGGTAGTATCTGACAGAGGTACCAACTTTATGTCAGGATACTTGACAGCTATGTGGAAGGAATGTGGTGTCAACTACAAGTTCACCACCCCTTATCACCCACAATGCAATGGGCTTGTTGAGAGATTCAACAAGACCCTAAAGGGTATGATCAAAGGATTACCTGAAAAGCTCAGGCGAAGATGGGATATCCTTCTACCCTGCCTTCTGTTTGCTTACAGAGAGGTCCCACAAAAAGGAGTTGGCTACAGCCCCTTTGAATTGTTGTTTGGGCACCCTGTGAGAGGCCCACTGTGTTTGGTGAAGGAAGGCTGGGAGTTACCTCTCAAAAAGCCTAAGCTAGACATAGTGGACTATGTACTTGGTCTCCGCTCCAGGATGGCTGAGTATATGGAGAAGGCATCTAAAAACCTTGAGGCAAGCCAGGCCTTACAGAAAGCTTGGCATGACCAAAAGGCTGTCTTGGTTGAGTATCAGCCAGGACAGAAGGTATGGGTGTTGGAGCCAGTGGCCCCAGCAGCACTCCAAGACAAATGGTCTGGACCCCATACAATCCTGGAAAAGAAGGGAGAGGTCACCTACTTGGTGGACCTAGGAACTCCCAGGAGTCCCCACAGGGTACTCCATGTTAACAGGCTTAAAGCATATGTTGACAGGGCAGACATGGGCTTGCTCATGGCTACAGATGAGGGACAGGAGGAAGAGAGTGACCCTCTCCCAGACCTGTTGTCTCAGAACCCTGAAGATGGCTCAGTTGAAGGAGTGACCCTTGGAGGCAACCTCACTGCCCATCAGCAGACTGAATGTAGACAGGTTCTACAATCATTTTCACATATGTTTTCCTTGATACCTAGTCAAACTGACTGGTGTACCCATGTTGTGGACACTGGTGACAGTCTGCCTGTAAAGAACAAACTTTACAGACAACCTGACCACGTCAGGGACTGTATAAAGGCTGAGGTACATAAAATGCTGGAATTAGGTGTCATTGAACCCTCAGAGAGCCCCTGGGCTAGCCCAGTGGTTCTGGTCCCCAAACCTCACACCAAAGATGGCAAGAGAGAGATGAGGTTCTGTGTGGACTACAGAGGACTCAATGCTGTCACCAGGACAGATGCACACCCTATTCCAAGGGCAGATGAGCTCATAGACAAACTAGCTTCTGCAAAGTTTTTGAGCACATTTGACTTGACAGCTGGCTATTGGCAAATCAGATTAGCTGAGGAGTCTAAGGCCAAAACAGCATTCTCAACCCCAGGTGGGCATTATCAGTTTGTGGTGATGCCCTTTGGTCTGAAGAATGCACCTGCCACCTTCCAAAGGCTGGTGAACCAAGTCCTTACTGGGTTGGATGACTTTTGCGCAGCATATCTTGATGACATTGCTGTCTTTAGTTCCACCTGGGAGGATCACCTGATCCACCTGAAGAAGGCTCTTGAGGCTCTGCAAAGGGCAGGCCTCACTATCAAGGCTACTAAGTGCCAGATAGGGCAGAGTAAGGTTGTGTATTTGGGCCACCTTGTAGGTGGGGGCCAAGTTCAACCACTGGAGAGTAAGATACAGTCCATCAAGGATTGGTCCCCTCCAACCACCCAGACTCAAGTTCGAGCTTTCTTGGGCTTGACTGGGTATTACAGGAAGTTTGTTAAGAACTATGGGTCCATTGTGACTCCTCTTAATGATCTGACATCCAAGAAGATGCCCAAAAAGGTTCAGTGGACAGTAAGCTGTCAAAAGGCATTTGATGACCTGAAGGAGGCCATGTGCTCTGCACCTATCCTGAAAAGTCCTGACTACTCCAAAGAGTTTATTGTCCAAACAGATGCTTCTGAGTTGGGTGTGGGAGCTGTGCTGTCACAACTTAATGTAGATGGTCAAGACCAACCCATTGCTTTTATTAGCAGAAGGTTGACCCCCAGAGAGAAGAATTGGTCAGCTATTGAGAGGGAGGCCTTTGCTGTGGTGTGGGCCCTGAAGAAGCTGAGGCCATACTTGTTTGGCACTCACTTCAAGATTCAGACCGACCATAAGCCCCTCTTGTGGCTAAATCAGATGAAGGGTGAAAACCCCAAACTGCTTAGGTGGTCCATTTCCCTACAGGGGATGGACTTTACAGTGGAGCACCGGCCAGGTACTGACCATGGGAATGCAGATGGTCTCTCCAGGTACTTCCACTTAGGACATGAAGACGAGACTGGTCAAGGCTAGTTTAATGTCCCAGCGTTTGGGGGGGGGTTGTGTAGGAGAGTAGGGTCTGCTATCCTATGGTCACCCCAAATTTTTGCTTTTTGCTTCACTGGTTTTTGACATATTGAGGCTGTGGGCCTGCCAATCAGACCCCCAGCCTGCTGTTCTCTCTACTAAATTAAAACTATGCACCCTAGGTGCATAACCAATTGGAAGTGGATCACCCTGTCAGCCCCTGTACCAGTGTACACTAGGTACCCAGGGCATTGGTGTACCCAAGGCCTGCCAGGGGCTGCAGCATGTATTATGCCACCCCAGGCTTGGCCTAACAATCTGACACAACTGGCTGATCACTCAGCTGGGGTAAGTTGGTGTAATCACCTCTTACTTAGGTGTAGTATACCTATACCTAACCTTAAATGGGACACCTGGTAACCTATGAGTCACTCCTATGGCAGGCCTTAACAATCCTGAAGGCAGAGTGCTTGGTTCCATGTGAGATGGTGCTCTGGCATGAGCTGAGCCTGTCTGCAGTGGTCGGAACAACTTCCTTCTACTGTTTCCAGATATCGTCATACCATATACTCTTAAGTGCATTATGAACCTCGCGGTTAAATGCTATCTTTGGTTTGGCTTTATCAAAACATGTCGAGTAAGGTGTCATACGAATTGGAATACTAACCCCTCGCCAATTCTGGCGACGGGGTTAGCATTCCACCCTTCTAGAGGGACACGACATGTACAGTGCCTGAAACCCGGGTAAAATCAGACATAGCCTCAGCTCCACAAAATGGATGCTGCCACCACAGACACAAGTCTGCCCTCCTGCTGCTGGGAGTCCTTCCAGCTTGGGAGGTGTGGACAAAGGGTTTCCTGCCAGGGGAGGTGCGTGCACCACCCCAGACAGGATTTTGTGTATTGGTCAGGTAGGGCTTGAAAGAAACCAGACATGCCTGTGGCTCACAAGGAGCCTCGGTGCATATGCCAGTTCAAACCGGTCCTGGGGCACACCAGTCCCGGGCCTGGGGCGAGCTGGACAAAGGATTGGGGGTGTAACCACCCCCCTTCCTGGTCCCACCCATAGGGAGGGACCTAGCAGGTAGTCCGGCCCCTAGAATCCGAATAAAGGTAGGAGCTGTGTCCTAAGACTTCAGACATCCTGGAATCAACTTGAAACTAAGAAGAAGACGGGAACTTCGACATTCTGCTGCACAGAAGACTGAAGAAAATCTCCCCTGTGGTCAGGGAGTGACCACCTTGCTAACGCAAGCACCATCCAGCGAGTCACCGTCTGCTTTGCCGCCGCCTCCCGCCGGAGCCCGAGCCCAGAGACTGACAAGACCTGGACCTCCAGACCTCTCACCGCCCGATCCACAGTCCCTGCAAAGAGGAGACCCGTGGAGGCACCGAGACACGTGGAGCCAGCCATCTTGAAACGACTACGACAAGCTGACCAGTGCAACAACCGAGGCTCCCTCCAAGTTGTGCTTTGGGTCCTGAGAAGCCCAACCCTCGAGCAGCATCTGCACCAAAGGTGAGCCCTCCAGCATCTCCACGATCTGCGTGGGGCCCTTCTGCATTTTGCCACTCGACGCGCCTAACCGGTTGCTGGCCCGCTGGCTAGTGGCCATCTTGGCGACGAAATCTACGACAAACACCGCTGGTCTGGTTGCTCCAGACTGGCCCTTGCTCCCCTCCAAAGGAGCAATCCCTCTGACCTTGCTGGTCAGAACCAACAGCTGATTTCCGAATCCTCCTTCAATTGCTTTTGCCAAGGCTTGTTTGCTTCGATCAAGTCGCCGACACCGCCGACAGCGAGAGCCTGCGTGGGACAGCTCGTGAGCCGACTCCTGGACGTCGTCGACCTTCAGGGACCACGTGGCTGCGGAGACAAGCTACCCCTCATCACCTGTTTGCACCCGACATCGCCTGGTACCCACCTGGTGCCACGCTGGTCACTGGCTAGTGACTGTGAACACTGTCCCCTCTGCTTACAGGTCTTCAACATCTCCGATCCACTCTTGGATCCACTGCATCTCTTCCCGACCGACCGCCTGCAGCATCTTTGTCCCAGGCTCAACGGAACAGATAGAAGAAACCCGACGCACTTTGAGGCCTATGCACCCGCTTCCTGTGGGTGAGGTAAAGCTGGTACTCCGGTGCCCATGTGTAGTAATACATCTCTAGTGCCTGTGTTCCAAATCTTAAGTTCCTAGTCAACCCGGAAGATCTCCTTTGCAGTAACTTTGTACTTTTTACGCACCCATTGAAACCTATGGGAGCACGCGTGTGACTATTTGCTCTGCACACGCCACCCGTGGACCTCCTGGTCACTAACTGACGTTAGCTCCTTGTAGGCCCAGCGATTCTAGAGGCCCTAGGCCTTTTCCCTTTTCTGTTCGTGGTACTTATACCACTATTTTAGTATATGGTTTGAGTGGCCACCAGGGCCTATCCATATAACGTGCAACTTCTGTGTATTCTGTGATAATCTTGTTTGACGATTTGTGCTCCTGTGCTCATAAAGAGACTAGGGGTTACTTTGAGAAATAAATACATATTGTGAGAAGTTGGCCTGGTATATGATGCTCACTAGTTAAAGTGATCACCTTGTACCATGCCAAGCAACCCTTATGGTGTGGTTGTAAGTCAACCTTTTCGGACTAGCTGCCCTAGTGGTAGCGTAGGCTAAGCAGTCTTTGAGGCTAAACTCGTGATGCGTGTTAAGCAAGCTGTTTTACCAAATGCAACCCCCTTTTATACCAATGAAAGGACACCACACAGATATATATTCAAAATATATATGTATTTATTTCTCAAAGTAACCCCTAGTCTCTTTATGAGCACAGGAGCACAAATCGTCAAACAAGATTATCACAGAATACACAGAAGTTGCACTTTATATGGATAGGCCCTGGTGGCCACTCGAACCATATACTAAAATAGTGGTATAAGTACCACGAACAGAAAAGGGAAAAGGCCTAGGGCCTCTAGAATCGCTGGGCCTACAAGGAGCTAACGTCAGTTAGTGACCAGGAGGTCCACGGGTGGCGTGTGCAGAGCAAATAGTCACACGCGTGCTCCCATAGGTTTCAATGGGTGCGTAAAAAGTACAAAGTTACTGCAAAAGGAATCTTCCGGATGACCTAGGAACTTAAGATTTGGAACACAGGCACTAGAGATGTAATACTACACTTGGGCACAGGTGTGCCAGCTTTACCTCACCCACAGGAAGCGGGTGCATAGGCCTCGAAGTGCGTCGGGTTTCTTCTATCTGTTCCGTGGGGCCTGTAGACAAAAGTGCTGCAGGCGGTCGGTCGGGAAGAGATGCAGTGGATCCAAGAGTGGATCGGAGATGTTGAAGACCTGTAAGCAGAGGGGACAGTGTTCACAGTCACTAGCCAGTGACCAGCGTGGCACCAGGTGGGTACCAGGCGATGTCGGGTGCAAACAGGTGATGAGGGGTAGCTTGTCTCCGCAGCCACGTGGTCCCTGAAGGTCGACGACGTCCAGGAGTCGGCTCACGAGCTGTCCCACGCAGGCTCTCGCTGTCGGCGGTGTCGGCGACTTGATCGAAGCAAACAAGCCTTGGCAAAAGCAATTGCAGGAGGATTCGGAAATCAGCTGTTGGTTCTGACCAGCAAGGTCAGAGGGATTGCTCCTTTGGAGGGGAGCAAGGGCCAGTCTGGAGCAACCAGACCAGCGGTGTTTGTCGTAGATTTCGTCGCCAAGATGGCCACTAGCCAGCGGGCCAGCAACCGGTTAGGCGCGTCGAGTGGCAAAATGCAGAAGGGCCCCACGCAGATCGTGGAGATGCTGGAGGGCTCACCTTTGGTGCAGATGCTGCTCGAGGGTTGGGCTTCTCAGGACCCAAAGCACAACTTGGAGGGAGCCTCGGTTGTTGCACTGGTCAGCTTGTCGTAGTCGTTCCAAGATGGCTGGCTCCACGTGTCTCGGTGCCTCCACGGGTCTCCTCTTTTCAGGGACTGTGGATCGGGCGGTGAGAGGTCTGGAGGTCCAGGTCTTGTCAGTCTCTGGGCTCGGGCTCCGGCGGGAGGCGGCGGCAAAGCAGACGTTGATTCGCTGGATGGTGCTTGCGTTAGCAAGGTGGTCACTCCCTGACCACAGGGGAGATTTTCTTCAGTCTTCTGTGCAGCAGAATGTCGAAGTTCCCGTCTAATTCTTAGTTTCAAGTTGATTCCAGGATGTCTAAAGTCTTAGGACACAGCTCCTACCTTTATTCGGATTCTAGGGGCCGGACTACCTGCTAGGTCCCTCCCTATGGGTGGGACCAGGAAGGGGGGTGGTTACACCCCCAATCCTTTGTCCAGCTCGCCCCAGGCCCGGGACTGGTGTGCCCCAGGACCGGTTTGAACTGGCATATGCCCCGAGGCTCCTTGTGAGCCACAGGCATGTCTGGTTTCTTTCAAGCCCTACCTGACCAATACACAAAATCCTGTCTGGGGTGGTGCTCGCACCTCCCCTGGCAGGAAACCCTTTGTCCACACCTCCCAAGCTGGAAGGACTCCCAGCAGCGGGAGGGCAGACTTGTGTCTGTGGTGGCAGCATCCATTTTGTGGAGCTGAGGCTATGTCTGATTTTACCCGGGTTTCAGGTACTGTACATGTCGTGTCCCTCTAGAAGGGTGGAATGCTAACCCCGTCGCCAGAATTGGCGAGGGGTTAGTATTCCAATTCGTATGACACCTTACTCGACATGTTTTGATAAAGCCAAACCAAAGATAGCATTTAACCGCGAGGTTCATAATGCACTTAAGAGTATATGGTATGACGATATCTGGAAACAGTAGAAGGAAGTTGTTCCGACCACTGCAGACAGGCTCAGCTCATGCCAGAGCACCATCTCACATGGAACCAAGCACTCTGCCTTCAGGATTGTTAAGGCCTGCCATAGGAGTGACTTATAGGTTACCAGGTGTCCCATTTAAGTTTAGGTATAGGTATACTACACCTAAGTAAGAGGTGATTACACCAACTTACCCCAGCTGAGTGATCAGCCAGTTGTGTCAGATTGTTAGGCCAAGCCTGGGGTGGCATAATACATGCTTCAGCCCCTGGCAGGCCTTGGTTACACCAATGCCCTGGGTACCTAGTGTACACTGGTACAGGGGCTGACAGGGTGATCCAACCAATTGGGTATGTACCTAGGGTACATGGAGTCCATTTTACAGAGAGAGCAGATAGCCTGAGAGCCTGAATGGCAGGATCTCAGGCCAACTAAGTCGAAAAACCAGCTAGACACTAGGCAAAAATTTGGGGGTAACCATAGTCAGATATCCACCTTCCTACACAACCCCCCCCCAAACGAAGGGAGATAAGTCTGACCTTGACCAGGTAAGCCTATATTGCCCAAGTGGCCATATAAGGAGGAACCAGCACTGGCATGGTTACCCCCTGTCTCATGGTCCACTAAGCAATCCCTCACCCTAAGGGTATCAGAGGGTCTCCACCATAGGGAATCTCTACCTGTGGTGTGTCTTGGCAAAGTAAAAGGCTGGTGTTGAGATGGAGTACTGAAGTGAGTGTCCTCAAAGTGAGGCCTCAGCTTCCTCCAATCATCCTCCACCATGGATGCCTTTCTTTCTTTAACTGAGTTGCACTGTGCTCTCAGGGTCAGCCTCTGGCTACCTAAAGCTGGAGGCTGGGTCCCTTTTGTGGGCTTACTGGAGGGACAGGTCAGGTTTGGGGCCCTAAGGTCCCATGTTTGCCTGTGCCCAACAGAATCCCCCTGGGGGAGGTCCCTAACTACCTGTAAAGGAGATCCCTCCGGAATGTTTTTACCCATCACCTGACTAGGGCTACTAGCCAGGCAATCCTCATTCTTTTGATGGGGGGGTTCTTGTGGACAGGGGCCCTCTGGGGGTCCACTGGCCTCCCTGACCTCTGCAGCCCTGGGCTGACTGAGGCAGGGTAGAGAGAGGCAGGCTACCTGCACCAGACTGGATCCCACCTTGGAAGGGGCCACTGACATCAGAGGCTCTGCCAGGCCAGGCCTGGCTACCTCTGGGGCAGTTCCTTCACAAGGGGTGAGGTCAGATCCCTGAGGAGGCTGACCTTTTCCTAATGTCTGGGGAGAGGGAGACTTTTCTTCCTCCCCACTACTCTCAGTTTGTGTGGAGTGATCCATTGTTTCAGGCTTCACTACACCTATGTCAGTCTGAGTATAGGCTGAGACCATTACAGCCTTGCCAACCTTTTCAGGGGGGCACTCAGTTTGTGTTTGAGCTGTGACTGTCACAGCTCTGCCAGTCCCTACAGGGAAGTCTGTCTGTGCCTGGGCTGTGGCTACCACTGCCCTTCCAACCTTTTCAGGGAGGAAATCTATTTGGACAGGGGTTGTGAATGGCACAACCCCCCTACCCTTTTGTGAAAGGCCTACCATTTTAGAATGGGTGTCTTGTTCAACTCCAGCCCAAGCTGAGAGTTCTAAGTCATTCCCCAGTAAGCAGTCTACAGGCAAGGTTGGGGACACTGCTACCCTTTTAGGGCCAGTGACCCCTCCCCAGCTGAGACATACCTCTGCCATGGGATGACTGTTCTGTTTGCCATCAATGTTAGTCACCTGGTAGGAGAAACCGGGCAAAAGCTGCTCAGAGGGAACTAGCCAATGGGCCACCATTGTGATGCTAGCCCCAGTGTCTCTGTAGGCCTCAGCTTTTGTACCATTGATGTAGGGCTCCTGTCTGTACCTACCCAAAGTGTTGGGACAGGCAGTGAAGTTGGCAAACCCCATGCCACCATCACAGACAAGAGTGGTTGCTGTAGGGGAATTGGCTAAGCCAGGGTCCCCCTGTGTTCCCCAAGTAAACCCACCCAGATTTCTGGGGGCACTCCCACCACCTGGGGGATTACTGCTGACAGTAATAGGTGGTGTGACAGGAGTAATTGGAGGAACAGTTTTGTTTTTAGCCCTTGGGCAACCGCTGTCAGTTTTCCAATGCCCAGGAGTTTTACACTCATGGCAGTAGGGCTTTTTAGCTGTGGTAGAGGAGGGAGCTTGGGACCCACCACCCTGTGTGGAGTTTTGGGGCCCTGAGGAAGAGTTCTCTTTTGCTTTATCCCCACCCTTCTCTTGAGGCTTGGTGGTATCTTTCTTTTGGTCACCACCCTGGTTTTAGGCCTGATCCTGGTCCTGACCCATTTATCTGCCCTCTTTCCCAATTCTTGGGGAGAGGTCAAATCTGAGTCTACCAGGTGTTGATGGAGAAGCTGGTTTTGACAATTACTTAAAATCTGCTCTCTCATCATCAAATTGTACAATCCTGTATAATCAGACACCTTACTTCCCAGCAACCAACCCTCCAAAGCCTTAGTTGCACATTCCACATATTCAGACCAGTCCTGAGTCTGTGTCTTCTGGGTGTCTCTGAACATTAACCTGTACTGTTCAGTGGTTAAGCCTAACCCATCAACTAGGACACTCTTCAGGACTCTGTAATTTCTGACATCCTCTTCTCTAACAGTGAGGAGTCTATCTCTGCCTCTCCCCTCAAAGGAGAGCCATAAGATTGCTGCCCACTGGTCTTCAGGAACCTGCTGCACTTTGCAGGCTCTCTCAAGAGCAGTCATCCATTTGTGGATGTCATCCCCACTTTTGTAGGGGGGCACAATCTTGGACAGGTTCCTATTGTCAAAGACCCTATCTTTGTCCCTAGGGACAATGCTGCCACCAGTGGGTATAGACCCACTCTCTCTAGGTTGCCTAGCCTTGTTCAGTTTTTCTTCCATCAGGGCTACTTCTAGCTCCTGCTTCCTGATCCTCAGCTGGGCTTCCTGCATTCTGGCCTCATGTTCCCTCCTCTGAGGGGTGGTCATCCTTCTCCTGGAGTGACCTTGAGAGCCTCTAGAGCCATGGGAAGCATTGGAGTCACCTGAGCGATTCCTTTGCCTTCCCAGCCCTGTGTTAAGTCCACTGGGGAGATCCAGTGGGTTGAACCCACTGTCAGTCCCCAATAGCCTTGGTTTAGCTGGGCCAAGTATAACACTTGGCACTGGGCTAGTTCTCCCTTCATCCTCACTACTGTCAGTATCCTTTTCACTCTCATCCTCTGTGGTAGGCATCCCATCTAAGGGGTGACTATTGGGAAGGGGTACTTCAGTGGCATCTTTAGAAGGGGGGCCTCCTGTTCCTGTCCCTAAGGGGGCTAACTGGGAAGCTTTCTTGAGTGCTCTCTGATTCTCATCATTCTGTAAGAGCTCTCTGAGCTCAGCAGAGTTTGGGTTCTTGGGCTGTTTAAGGCCTCTAAGAGTTGCCAAATGCCTGAGCTCATTCTGATTAAGGGTAGCAAAGCTGGATGGTGCCCTCTGGGGGTCACTCTCAACAGAGATGGGTACAGTGGACCCCTCTGCCCCGGCCATTGCTCTTAAGTGTGGGTGGATGTGTTGCAATCTACCTACACTTGGGTTTACCTACTAAACCTATCTAGTAGTTGTAGTCAGGGTGTGCTACTCCCTTTGCTCTACAACAACTAAGTTCAGTAGAACTTATGTATATCTAATCTTGTTTTATATGTACCTACAGGTACCTATGTGATCTTTCAATTGGTAACCAAGAGATTACAATGGTAAAACACAGCAAGCTCAAATCCAACCGCTGCTCACCAATGTGAGAAGTTGGCCTGGTATATGATGCTCACTAGTTAAAGTGATCACCTTGTACCATGCCAAGCAACCCTTATGGTGTGGTTGTAAGTCAACCTTTTCGGACTAGCTGCCCTAGTGGTAGCGTAGGCTAAGCAGTCTTTGAGGCTAAACTCGTGATGCGTGTTAAGCAAGCTGTTTTACCAAATGCAACCCCCTTTTATACCAATGAAAGGACACCACACAGATATATATTCAAAATATATATGTATTTATTTCTCAAAGTAACCCCTAGTCTCTTTATGAGCACAGGAGCACAAATCGTCAAACAAGATTATCACAGAATACACAGAAGTTGCACTTTATATGGATAGGCCCTGGTGGCCACTCGAACCATATACTAAAATAGTGGTATAAGTACCACGAACAGAAAAGGGAAAAGGCCTAGGGCCTCTAGAATCGCTGGGCCTACAAGGAGCTAACGTCAGTTAGTGACCAGGAGGTCCACGGGTGGCGTGTGCAGAGCAAATAGTCACACGCGTGCTCCCATAGGTTTCAATGGGTGCGTAAAAAGTACAAAGTTACTGCAAAAGGAATCTTCCGGATGACCTAGGAACTTAAGATTTGGAACACAGGCACTAGAGATGTAATACTACACTTGGGCACAGGTGTGCCAGCTTTACCTCACCCACAGGAAGCGGGTGCATAGGCCTCGAAGTGCGTCGGGTTTCTTCTATCTGTTCCGTGGGGCCTGTAGACAAAAGTGCTGCAGGCGGTCGGTCGGGAAGAGATGCAGTGGATCCAAGAGTGGATCGGAGATGTTGAAGACCTGTAAGCAGAGGGGACAGTGTTCACAGTCACTAGCCAGTGACCAGCGTGGCACCAGGTGGGTACCAGGCGATGTCGGGTGCAAACAGGTGATGAGGGGTAGCTTGTCTCCGCAGCCACGTGGTCCCTGAAGGTCGACGACGTCCAGGAGTCGGCTCACGAGCTGTCCCACGCAGGCTCTCGCTGTCGGCGGTGTCGGCGACTTGATCGAAGCAAACAAGCCTTGGCAAAAGCAATTGCAGGAGGATTCGGAAATCAGCTGTTGGTTCTGACCAGCAAGGTCAGAGGGATTGCTCCTTTGGAGGGAAGCAAGGGCCAGTCTGGAGCAACCAGATGTAGGAAGGTGGATATCTGACTATGGTTACCCCCAAATTTTTGCCTAGTGTCTAGCTGGTTTTTCGACTTAGTTGGCCTGAGATCCTGCCATTCAGGCTCTCAGGCTATCTGCTCTCTCTGTAAAATGGACTCCATGTACCCTAGGTACATACCCAATTGGTTGGATCACCCTGTCAGCCCCTGTACCAGTGTACACTAGGTACCCAGGGCATTGGTGTACCCAAGGCCTGCCAAGGGCTGCAGCATGTATTATGCCACCCCAGGCTTGGCCTAACAATTTGACACAACTGGCTGATCACTCAGCTGGGGTAAGTTGGTGTAATCACCTCTTACTTAGGTGTAGTATACCTATACCTAACCTTAAATGGGACACCTGGTAACCTATGAGTCACTCCTATGGCAGGCCTTAACAATCCTGAAGGCAGAGTGCTTGGTTCCATGTGAGATGGTGCTCTGGCATGAGCTGAGCCTGTCTGCAGTGGTCGGAACAACTTCCTTCTACTGTTTCCAGATATCGTCATACCATATACTCTTAAGTGCATTATGAACCTCGCGGTTAAATGCTATCTTTGGTTTGGCTTTATCAAAACATGTCGAGTAAGGTGTCATACGAATTGGAATACTAACCCCTCGCCAATTCTGGCGACGGGGTTAGCATTCCACCCTTCTAGAGGGACACGACATGTACAGTGCCTGAAACCCGGGTAAAATCAGACATAGCCTCAGCTCCACAAAATGGATGCTGCCACCACAGACACAAGTCTGCCCTCCTGCTGCTGGGAGTCCTTCCAGCTTGGGAGGTGTGGACAAAGGGTTTCCTGCCAGGGGAGGTGCGTGCACCACCCCAGACAGGATTTTGTGTATTGGTCAGGTAGGGCTTGAAAGAAACCAGACATGCCTGTGGCTCACAAGGAGCCTCGGTGCATATGCCAGTTCAAACCGGTCCTGGGGCACACCAGTCCCGGGCCTGGGGCGAGCTGGACAAAGGATTGGGGGTGTAACCACCCCCCTTCCTGGTCCCACCCATAGGGAGGGACCTAGCAGGTAGTCCGGCCCCTAGAATCCGAATAAAGGTAGGAGCTGTGTCCTAAGACTTCAGACATCCTGGAATCAACTTGAAACTAAGAAGAAGACGGGAACTTCGACATTCTGCTGCACAGAAGACTGAAGAAAATCTCCCCTGTGGTCAGGGAGTGACCACCTTGCTAACGCAAGCACCATCCAGCGAATCAACGTCTGCTTTGCCGCCGCCTCCCGCCGGAGCCCGAGCCCAGAGACTGACAAGACCTGGACCTCCAGACCTCTCACCGCCCGATCCACAGTCCCTGCAAAGAGGAGACCCGTGGAGGCACCGAGACACGTGGAGCCAGCCATCTTGGAACGACTACGACAAGCTGACCCGTGCAACAACCGAGGCTCCCTCCAAGTTGTGCTTTGGGTCCTGAGAAGCCCAACCCTCGAGCAGCATCTGCACCAAAGGTGAGCCCTCCAGCATCTCCACGATCTGCGTGGGGCCCTTCTGCATTTTGCCACTCGACGCGCCTAACCGGTTGCTGGCCCGCTGGCTAGTGGCCATCTTGGCGACGAAATCTACGACAAACACCGCTGGTCTGGTTGCTCCAGACTGGCCCTTGCTCCCCTCCAAAGGAGCAATCCCTCTGACCTTGCTGGTCAGAACCAACAGCTGATTTCCGAATCCTCCTGCAATTGCTTTTGCCAAGGCTTGTTTGCTTCGATCAAGTCGCCGACACCGCCGACAGCGAGAGACTGCGTGGGACAGCTCGTGAGCCGACTCCTGGACGTCGTCGACCTTCAGGGACCACGTGGCTGCGGAGACAAGCTACCCCTCATCACCTGTTTGCACCCGACATCGCCTGGTACCCACCTGGTGCCACGCTGGTCACTGGCTAGTGACTGTGAACACTGTCCCCTCTGCTTACAGGTCTTCAACATCTCCGATCCACTCTTGGATCCACTGCATCTCTTCCCGACCGACCGCCTGCAGCATCTTTGTCCCAGGCTCAACGGAACAGATAGAAGAAACCCGACGCACTTTGAGGCCTATGCACCCGCTTCCTGTGGGTGAGGTAAAGCTGGTACTCCGGTGCCCATGTGTAGTAATACATCTCTAGTGCCTGTGTTCCAAATCTTAAGTTCCTAGGTCATCCGGAAGATTCCTTTTGCAGTAACTTTGTACTTTTTACGCACCCATTGAAACCTATGGGAGCCCGCGTGTGACTATTTGCTCTGCACACGCCACCCGTGGACCTCCTGGTCACTAACTGACGTTAGCTCCTTGTAGGCCCAGCGATTCTAGAGGCCCTAGGCCTTTTCCCTTTTCTGTTCGTGGTACTTATACCACTATTTTAGTATATGGTTCGAGTGGCCACCAGGGCCTATCCATATAAAGTGCAACTTCTGCGTATTCTGTGATAATCTTGTTTGACGATTTGTGCTCCTGTGCTCATAAAGAGACTAGGGGTTACTTTGAGAAATAAATACATATATATTTTGAATATATATCTGTGTGGTGTCCTTTCATTGGTATAAAAGGGGGTTACTATTGGTAAAACAGCTTGCTTAACACGCATCACGAGTTTAGCCTCAAAGACTGCTTAGCCTACGCTACCACTAGGGCAGCTGGTCCGAAAAGGTTGACTTACAACCACACCATAAGGGTTGCTTGGCATGGTACAAGGTGGTCACTAGAACTAGTGAACAGCATATACCAGGCCAACTTCTCACATTGGTGAGCAGCGGTTGGATTTGAGCTTGCTGTGTTTTACCATTGTAATCTCTTGGTTACCAATTGAAAGATCACATAGGTACCTGTAGGTACATATAAAACAAGATTAGATATACTTAAGTTCTACTGAACTTAGTTGTTGTAGAGCAAAGGGAGTAGCACACCCTGACTACAACTACTAGATAGGTTTAGTAGGTAAACCCAAGTGTAGGTAGATTGCAACACATCCACCCACACTTAAGAGCAATGGCCGGGGCAGAGGGGTCCACTGTACCCATCTCTGTTGAGAGTGACCCCCAGAGGGCACCATCCAGCTTTGCTACCCTTAATCAGAATGAGCTCAGGCATTTGGCAACTCTTAGAGGCCTTAAACAGCCCAAGAACCCAAACTCTGCTGAGCTCAGAGAGCTCTTACAGAATGATGAGAATCAGAGAGCACTCAAGAAAGCTTCCCAGTTAGCCCCCTTAGGGACAGGAACAGGAGGCCCCCCTTCTGAAGATGCCACTGAAGTACCCCTTCCCAATAGTCACCCCTTAGATGGGATGCCTACCACAGAGGAAGAAAGTGATGGGGATACAGATGTGAGTGGGGATGAAGGGAGAACTAGCCCAGTGCCAAGTGTTATACTTGGCCCAGCTAAACTAAGGCTATTGGGGACTGACAGTGGGTTCACCCCATTGGATCTCCCCAGTGGACTTAACACAGGGCTTGGAAGGCAAAGGAATCGCTCAGGTGACTCCAATGCTTCCCATGGCTCTAGAGGCTCTCAAGGTCACTCCAGAAGGAGACTGACCACCCCTCAGAGGAGGGAACATGAGGCCAGAATGCAGGAAGCCCAGCTGAGGATCAGGAAGCAGGAGCTAGAAGTAGCCCTGATGGAAGAAAAACTGAGCAAGGCTAGGCAGCATAGAGAGAGTGGGTCTATACCCACTGGTGGCAGCAATGTCCCTAGGGACAAAGATAGGGTCTTTGACAATAGGAACCTGTCCAAGATTGTGCCCCCCTACAAAAGTGGGGATGACATCCACAAATGGATGACTGCTCTTGAGAGAGCCTGCAAAGTGCAGCAGGTTCCTGAAGACCAGTGGGCAGCAATCTTATGGCTCTCCTTTGAGGGGAGAGGCAGAGATAGACTCCTCACTGTTAGAGAAGAGGATGTCAGAAATTACAGAGTCCTGAAGAGTGTCCTAGTTGATGGGTTAGGCTTAACCACTGAACAGTACAGGTTAATGTTCAGAGACACCCAGAAGACACAGACTCAGGACTGGTCTGAATATGTGGAATGTGCCACTAAGGCTTTGGAGGGTTGGTTGCTGGGAAGTAAGGTGTCTGATTATACAGGATTGTACAATTTGATGATGAGAGAGCAGATTTTAAGTAATTGTCAAAACCAGCTTCTCCATCAACACCTGGTAGACTCAGATTTGACCTCTCCCCAAGAATTGGGAAAGAGGGCAGATAAATGGGTCAGGACCAGGATCAGGCCTAAAAACCAGGGTGGTGACCAAAAGAAAGATACCACCAAGCCTCAAGAGAAGGGTGGGGATAAAGAAAAAGAGAAACCTTCCTCAGGGCCCCAAAACTCCACACAGGGTGGTGGGTCCCAAGCCCCCTCCTCTACCACAGCTAAAAAGCCCTACTGCCATGAGTGTAAAACTCCTGGGCATTGGAAAACTGACAGCGGTTGCCCAAGGGCTAAAAACAAAACTGTTCCTCCAATTACTCCTGTCACACCACCTATTACTGTCAGCAGTAATCCCCCAGGTGGTGGGAGTGCCCCCAGAAATCTGGGTGGGTTTACTTGGGGAACACAGGGGGACCCTGGCTTAGCCAATTCCCCTACAGCAACCACTCTTGTCTGTGATGGTGGCATGGGGTTTGCCAACTTCACTGCCTGTCCCAACACTTTGGGTAGGTACAGACAGGAGCCCTACATCAATGGTACAAAAGCTGAGGCCTACAGAGACACTGGGGCTAGCATCACAATGGTGGCCCATTGGCTAGTTCCCTCTGAGCAGCTTTTGCCCGGTTTCTCCTACCAGGTGACTAACATTGATGGCAAACAGAACAGTCATCCCATGGCAGAGGTATGTCTCAGCTGGGGAGGGGTCACTGGCCCTAAAAGGGTAGCAGTGTCCCCAACCTTGCCTGTAGACTGCTTACTGGGGAATGACTTAGAACTCTCAGCTTGGGCTGGAGTTGAACAAGACACCCATTCTAAAATGGTAGGCCTTTCACAAAAGGGTAGGGGGGTTGTGCCATTCACAACCCCTGTCCAAATAGATTTCCTCCCTGAAAAGGTTGGAAGGGCAGTGGTAGCCACAGCCCAGGCACAGACAGACTTCCCTGTAGGGACTGGCAGAGCTGTGACAGTCACAGCTCAAACACAAACTGAGTGCCCCCCTGAAAAGGTTGGCAAGGCTGTAATGGTCTCAGCCTATACTCAGACTGACATAGGTGTAGTGAAGCCTGAAACAATGGATCACTCCACACAAACTGAGAGTAGTGGGGAGGAAGAAAAGTCTCCCTCTCCCCAGACATTAGGAAAAGGTCAGCCTCCTCAGGGATCTGACCTCACCCCTTGTGAAGGAACTGCCCCAGAGGTAGCCAGGCCTGGCCTGGCAGAGCCTCTGATGTCAGTGGCCCCTTCCAAGGTGGGATCCAGTCTGGTGCAGGTAGCCTGCCTCTCTCTACCCTGCCTCAGTCAGCCCAGGGCTGCAGAGGTCAGGGAGGCCAGTGGACCCCCAGAGGGCCCCTGTCCACAAGAACCCCCCCATCAAAAGAATGAGGATTGCCTGGCTAGTAGCCCTAGTCAGGTGATGGGTAAAAACATTCCTGAGGGATCTCCTTTACAGGTAGTTAGGGACCTCCCCCAGGGGGATTCTGTTGGGCACAGGCAAACATGGGACCTTAGGGCCCCAAACCTGACCTGTCCCTCCAGTAAGCCCACAAAAGGGACCCAGCCTCCAGCTTTAGGTAGCCAGAGGCTGACCCTGAGAGCACAGTGCAACTCAGTTAAAGAAAGAAAGGCATCCATGGTGGAGGATGATTGGAGGAAGCTGAGGCCTCACTTTGAGGACACTCACTTCAGTACTCCATCTCAACACCAGCCTTTTACTTTGCCAAGACACACCACAGGTAGAGATTCCCTATGGTGGAGACCCTCTGATACCCTTAGGGTGAGGGATTGCTTAGTGGACCATGAGACAGGGGGTAACCATGCCAGTGCTGGTTCCTCCTTATATGGCCACTTGGGCAATATAGGCTTACCTGGTCAAGGTCAGCCTTATCTCCCTTCGTTTGGGGGGGGGTTGTGTAGGAAGGTGGATATCTGACTATGGTTACCCCCAAATTTTTGCCTAGTGTCTAGCTGGTTTTTCGACTTAGTTGGCCTGAGATCCTGCCATTCAGGCTCTCAGGCTATCTGCTCTCTCTGTAAAATGGACTCCATGTACCCTAGGTACATACCCAATTGGTTGGATCACCCTGTCAGCCCCTGTACCAGTGTACACTAGGTACCCAGGGCATTGGTGTACCCAAGGCCTGCCAAGGGCTGCAGCATGTATTATGCCACCCCAGGCTTGGCCTAACAATTTGACACAACTGGCTGATCACTCAGCTGGGGTAAGTTGGTGTAATCACCTCTTACTTAGGTGTAGTATACCTATACCTAACCTTAAATGGGACACCTGGTAACCTATGAGTCACTCCTATGGCAGGCCTTAACAATCCTGAAGGCAGAGTGCTTGGTTCCATGTGAGATGGTGCTCTGGCATGAGCTGAGCCTGTCTGCAGTGGTCGGAACAACTTCCTTCTACTGTTTCCAGATATCGTCATACCATATACTCTTAAGTGCATTATGAACCTCGCGGTTAAATGCTATCTTTGGTTTGGCTTTATCAAAACATGTCGAGTAAGGTGTCATACGAATTGGAATACTAACCCCTCGCCAATTCTGGCGACGGGGTTAGCATTCCACCCTTCTAGAGGGACACGACATGTACAGTGCCTGAAACCCGGGTAAAATCAGACATAGCCTCAGCTCCACAAAATGGATGCTGCCACCACAGACACAAGTCTGCCCTCCTGCTGCTGGGAGTCCTTCCAGCTTGGGAGGTGTGGACAAAGGGTTTCCTGCCAGGGGAGGTGCGTGCACCACCCCAGACAGGATTTTGTGTATTGGTCAGGTAGGGCTTGAAAGAAACCAGACATGCCTGTGGCTCACAAGGAGCCTCGGTGCATATGCCAGTTCAAACCGGTCCTGGGGCACACCAGTCCCGGGCCTGGGGCGAGCTGGACAAAGGATTGGGGGTGTAACCACCCCCCTTCCTGGTCCCACCCATAGGGAGGGACCTAGCAGGTAGTCCGGCCCCTAGAATCCGAATAAAGGTAGGAGCTGTGTCCTAAGACTTCAGACATCCTGGAATCAACTTGAAACTAAGAAGAAGACGGGAACTTCGACATTCTGCTGCACAGAAGACTGAAGAAAATCTCCCCTGTGGTCAGGGAGTGACCACCTTGCTAACGCAAGCACCATCCAGCGAATCAACGTCTGCTTTGCCGCCGCCTCCCGCCGGAGCCCGAGCCCAGAGACTGACAAGACCTGGACCTCCAGACCTCTCACCGCCCGATCCACAGTCCCTGCAAAGAGGAGACCCGTGGAGGCACCGAGACACGTGGAGCCAGCCATCTTGGAACGACTACGACAAGCTGACCCGTGCAACAACCGAGGCTCCCTCCAAGTTGTGCTTTGGGTCCTGAGAAGCCCAACCCTCGAGCAGCATCTGCACCAAAGGTGAGCCCTCCAGCATCTCCACGATCTGCGTGGGGCCCTTCTGCATTTTGCCACTCGACGCGCCTAACCGGTTGCTGGCCCGCTGGCTAGTGGCCATCTTGGCGACGAAATCTACGACAAACACCGCTGGTCTGGTTGCTCCAGACTGGCCCTTGCTCCCCTCCAAAGGAGCAATCCCTCTGACCTTGCTGGTCAGAACCAACAGCTGATTTCCGAATCCTCCTGCAATTGCTTTTGCCAAGGCTTGTTTGCTTCGATCAAGTCGCCGACACCGCCGACAGCGAGAGACTGCGTGGGACAGCTCGTGAGCCGACTCCTGGACGTCGTCGACCTTCAGGGACCACGTGGCTGCGGAGACAAGCTACCCCTCATCACCTGTTTGCACCCGACATCGCCTGGTACCCACCTGGTGCCACGCTGGTCACTGGCTAGTGACTGTGAACACTGTCCCCTCTGCTTACAGGTCTTCAACATCTCCGATCCACTCTTGGATCCACTGCATCTCTTCCCGACCGACCGCCTGCAGCATCTTTGTCCCAGGCTCAACGGAACAGATAGAAGAAACCCGACGCACTTTGAGGCCTATGCACCCGCTTCCTGTGGGTGAGGTAAAGCTGGTACTCCGGTGCCCATGTGTAGTAATACATCTCTAGTGCCTGTGTTCCAAATCTTAAGTTCCTAGGTCATCCGGAAGATTCCTTTTGCAGTAACTTTGTACTTTTTACGCACCCATTGAAACCTATGGGAGCCCGCGTGTGACTATTTGCTCTGCACACGCCACCCGTGGACCTCCTGGTCACTAACTGACGTTAGCTCCTTGTAGGCCCAGCGATTCTAGAGGCCCTAGGCCTTTTCCCTTTTCTGTTCGTGGTACTTATACCACTATTTTAGTATATGGTTCGAGTGGCCACCAGGGCCTATCCATATAAAGTGCAACTTCTGCGTATTCTGTGATAATCTTGTTTGACGATTTGTGCTCCTGTGCTCATAAAGAGACTAGGGGTTACTTTGAGAAATAAATACATATATATTTTGAATATATATCTGTGTGGTGTCCTTTCATTGGTATAAAAGGGGGTTACTATTGGTAAAACAGCTTGCTTAACACGCATCACGAGTTTAGCCTCAAAGACTGCTTAGCCTACGCTACCACTAGGGCAGCTGGTCCGAAAAGGTTGACTTACAACCACACCATAAGGGTTGCTTGGCATGGTACAAGGTGGTCACTAGAACTAGTGAACAGCATATACCAGGCCAACTTCTCACACCAGACCAGCGGTGTTTGTCGTAGATTTCGTCGCCAAGATGGCCACTAGCCAGCGGGCCAGCAACCGGTTAGGCGCGTCGAGTGGCAAAATGCAGAAGGGCCCCACGCAGATCGTGGAGATGCTGGAGGGCTCACCTTTGGTGCAGATGCTGCTCGAGGGTTGGGCTTCTCAGGACCCAAAGCACAACTTGGAGGGAGCCTCGGTTGTTGCACTGGTCAGCTTGTCGTAGTCGTTCCAAGATGGCTGGCTCCACGTGTCTCGGTGCCTCCACGGGTCTCCTCTTTTCAGGGACTGTGGATCGGGCGGTGAGAGGTCTGGAGGTCCAGGTCTTGTCAGTCTCTGGGCTCGGGCTCCGGCGGGAGGCGGCGGCAAAGCAGACGTTGATTCGCTGGATGGTGCTTGCGTTAGCAAGGTGGTCACTCCCTGACCACAGGGGAGATTTTCTTCAGTCTTCTGTGCAGCAGAATGTCGAAGTTCCCGTCTTCTTCTTAGTTTCAAGTTGATTCCAGGATGTCTAAAGTCTTAGGACACAGCTCCTACCTTTATTCGGATTCTAGGGGCCGGACTACCTGCTAGGTCCCTCCCTATGGGTGGGACCAGGAAGGGGGGTGGTTACACCCCCAATCCTTTGTCCAGCTCGCCCCAGGCCCGGGACTGGTGTGCCCCAGGACCGGTTTGAACTGGCATATGCCCCGAGGCTCCTTGTGAGCCACAGGCATGTCTGGTTTCTTTCAAGCCCTACCTGACCAATACACAAAATCCTGTCTGGGGTGGTGCTCGCACCTCCCCTGGCAGGAAACCCTTTGTCCACACCTCCCAAGCTGGAAGGACTCCCAGCAGCGGGAGGGCAGACTTGTGTCTGTGGTGGCAGCATCCATTTTGTGGAGCTGAGGCTATGTCTGATTTTACCCGGGTTTCAGGTACTGTACATGTCGTGTCCCTCTAGAAGGGTGGAATGCTAACCCCGTCGCCAGAATTGGCGAGGGGTTAGTATTCCAATTCGTATGACACCTTACTCGACATGTTTTGATAAAGCCAAACCAAAGATAGCATTTAACCGCGAGGTTCATAATGCACTTAAGAGTATATGGTATGACGATATCTGGAAACAGTAGAAGGAAGTTGTTCCGACCACTGCAGACAGGCTCAGCTCATGCCAGAGCACCATCTCACATGGAACCAAGCACTCTGCCTTCAGGATTGTTAAGGCCTGCCATAGGAGTGACTTATAGGTTACCAGGTGTCCCATTTAAGTTTAGGTATAGGTATACTACACCTAAGTAAGAGGTGATTACACCAACTTACCCCAGCTGAGTGATCAGCCAGTTGTGTCAGATTGTTAGGCCAAGCCTGGGGTGGCATAATACATGCTTCAGCCCCTGGCAGGCCTTGGTTACACCAATGCCCTGGGTACCTAGTGTACACTGGTACAGGGGCTGACAGGGTGATCCAACCAATTGGGTATGTACCTAGGGTACATGGAGTCCATTTTACAGAGAGAGCAGATAGCCTGAGAGCCTGAATGGCAGGATCTCAGGCCAACTAAGTCGAAAAACCAGCTAGACACTAGGCAAAAATTTGGGGGTAACCATAGTCAGATATCCACCTTCCTACACATATATATTTTGAATATATATCTGTGTGGTGTCCTTTCATTGGTATAAAAGGGGGTTACTACTGGTAAAACAGCTTGCTTAACACGCATCACGAGTTTAGCCTCAAAGACTGCTTAGCCTACGCTACCACTAGGGCAGCTAGTCCGAAAAGGTTGACTTACAACCACACCATAAGGGTTGCTTGGCATGGTACAAGGTGGTCACTAGAACTAGTGAACAGCATATACCAGGCCAACTTCTCACACCAACCCATTGCTTTTATTAGCAGAAGGTTGACCCCCAGAGAGAAGAATTGGTCAGCTATTGAGAGGGAGGCCTTTGCTGTGGTGTGGGCCCTGAAGAAGCTGAGGCCATACTTGTTTGGCACTCACTTCAAGATTCAGACCGACCATAAGCCCCTCTTGTGGCTAAATCAGATGAAGGGTGAAAACCCCAAACTGCTTAGGTGGTCCATTTCCCTACAGGGGATGGACTTTACAGTGGAGCACCGGCCAGGTACTGACCATGGGAATGCAGATGGTCTCTCCAGGTACTTCCACTTAGGACATGAAGACGAGACTGGTCAAGGCTAGTTTAATGTCCCAGCGTTTGGGGGGGGTTGTGTAGGAGAGTAGGGTCTGCTATCCTATGGTCACCCCAAATTTTTGCTTTTTGCTTCACTGGTTTTTGACATATTGAGGCTGTGGGCCTGCCAATCAGACCCCCAGCCTGCTGTTCTCTCTACTAAATTAAAACTATGCACCCTAGGTGCATAACCAATTGGAAGTGGATCACCCTGTCAGCCCCTGTACCAGTGTACACTAGGTACCCAGGGCATTGGTGTACCCAAGGCCTGCCAGGGGCTGCAGCATGTATTATGCCACCCCAGGCTTGGCCTAACAATCTGACACAACTGGCTGATCACTCAGCTGGGGTAAGTTGGTGTAATCACCTCTTACTTAGGTGTAGTATACCTATACCTAACCTTAAATGGGACACCTGGTAACCTATAAGTCACTCCTATGGCAGGCCTTAACAATCCTGAAGGCAGAGTGCTTGGTTCCATGTGAGATGGTGCTCTGGCATGAGCTGAGCCTGTCTGCAGTGGTCGGAACAACTTCCTTCTACTGTTTCCAGATATCGTCATACCATATACTCTTAAGTGCATTATGAACCTCGCGGTTAAATGCTATCTTTGGTTTGGCTTTATCAAAACATGTCGAGTAAGGTGTCATACGAATTGGAATACTAACCCCTCGCCAATTCTGGCGACGGGGTTAGCATTCCACCCTTCTAGAGGGACACGACATGTACAGTACCTGAAACCCGGGTAAAATCAGACATAGCCTCAGCTCCACAAAATGGATGCTGCCACCACAGACACAAGTCTGCCCTCCTGCTGCTGGGAGTCCTTCCAGCTTGGGAGGTGTGGACAAAGGGTTTCCTGCCAGGGGAGGTGCGTGCACCACCCCAGACAGGATTTTGTGTATTGGTCAGGTAGGGCTTGAAAGAAACCAGACATGCCTGTGGCTCACAAGGAGCCTCGGTGCATATGCCAGTTCAAACCGGTCCTGGGGCACACCAGTCCCGGGCCTGGGGCGAGCTGGACAAAGGGTTGGGGGTGTAACCACCCCCCTTCCTGGTCCCACCCATGGGGAGGGACCTAGCAGGTAGTCCGGCCCCTAGAATCCGCTTAAAGGTAGGAGCTGTGTCCTAAGACTTCAGACATCCTGGAATCAACTTGAAACTAAGAAGAAGACGGGAACTTCGACGCTCTGCCGCACAGAGGACTGAAGCCAATCTCCCCTGTGGTCAGGGAGTGACCACCTTGCTAACGCAAGCACCATCCAGCGAATCAACGTCTGCTTTGCCGCCGCCTCCCGCCGGAGCCCGAGCCCAGAGACTGACAAGACCTGGACCTCCAGACCTCTCACCGCCCGATCCACAGTCCCTGCAAAGAGGAGACCCGTGGAGGCACCGAGACACGTGGAGCCAGCCATCTTGAAACGACTACGACAAGCTGACCAGTGCAACAACCGAGGCTCCCTCCAAGTTGTGCTTTGGGTCCTGAGAAGCCCAACCCTCGAGCAGCATCTGCACCAAAGGTGAGCCCTCCAGCATCTCCACGATCTGCGTGGGGCCCTTCTGCATTTTGCCACTCGACGCGCCTAACCGGTTGCTGGCCCGCTGGCTAGTGGCCATCTTGGCGACGAAATCTACGACAAACACCGCTGGTCTGGTTGCTCCAGACTGGCCCTTGCTCCCCTCCAAAGGAGCGATCCCTCTGACCTTGCTGGTCAGAACCAACAGCTGATTTCCGAATCCTCCTTCAATTGCTTTTGCCAAGGCTTGTTTGCTTCGATCAAGTCGCCAACACCGCCGACAGCGAGAGCCTGCGTGGGACAGCTCGTGAGCCGACTCCTGGACGTCGTCGACCTTCAGGGACCACGTGGCTGCGGAGACAAGCTACCCCTCATCACCTGTTTGCACCCGACATCGCCTGGTACCCACCTGGTGCCACGCTGGTCACTGGCTAGTGACTGTGAACACTGTCCCCTCTGCTTACAGGTCTTCAACCTCTCCGATCCACCCTTGGATCCACCGCATCTCTACCGGACCGACCGCCTGCAGCATCTTTGTCCCAGGCTCAACGGAACAGATAGAAGAAACCCGACGCACTTTGAGGCCTATGCACCCGCTTCCTGTGGGTGAGGTAAAGCTGGTACTCCGGTGCCCATGTGTAGTAATACATCTCTAGTGCCTGTGTTCCAAATCTTAAGTTCCTAGTCAACCCGGAAGATCTCCTTTGCAGTAACTTTGTACTTTTTACGCACCCATTGAAACCTATGGGAGCACGCGTGTGACTATTTGCTCTGCACACGCCACCCGTGGACCTCCTGGTCACTAACTGACTGTAGGAGAGTAGGGTCTGCTATCCTATGGTCACCCCAAATTTTTGCTTTTTGCTTCACTGGTTTTTGACATATTGAGGCTGTGGGCCTGCCAATCAGACCCCCAGCCTGCTGTTCTCTCTACTAAATTAAAACTATGCACCCTAGGTGCATAACCAATTGGAAGTGGATCACCCTGTCAGCCCCTGTACCAGTGTACACTAGGTACCCAGGGCATTGGTGTACCCAAGGCCTGCCAGGGGCTGCAGCATGTATTATGCCACCCCAGGCTTGGCCTAACAATTTGACACAACTGGCTGATCACTCAGCTGGGGTAAGTTGGTGTAATCACCTCTTACTTAGGTGTAGTATACCTATACCTAACCTTAAATGGGACACCTGGTAACCTATAAGTCACTCCTATGGCAGGCCTTAACAATCCTGAAGGCAGAGTGCTTGGTTCCATGTGAGATGGTGCTCTGGCATGAGCTGAGCCTGTCTGCAGTGGTCGGAACAACTTCCTTCTACTGTTTCCAGATATCGTCATACCATATACTCTTAAGTGCATTATGAACCTCGCGGTTAAATGCTATCTTTGGTTTGGCTTTATCAAAACATGTCGAGTAAGGTGTCATACGAATTGGAATACTAACCCCTCGCCAAATCTGGCGACGGGGTTAGCATTCCACCCTTCTAGAGGGACACGACATGTACAGTACCTGAAACCCGGGTAAAATCAGACATAGCCTCAGCTCCACAAAATGGATGCTGCCACCACAGACACAAGTCTGCCCTCCTGCTGCTGGGAGTCCTTCCAGCTTGGGAGGTGTGGACAAAGGGTTTCCTGCCAGGGGAGGTGCGTGCACCACCCCAGACAGGATTTTGTGTATTGGTCAGGTAGGGCTTGAAAGAAACCAGACATGCCTGTGGCTCACAAGGAGCCTCGGTGCATATGCCAGTTCAAACCGGTCCTGGGGCACACCAGTCCCGGGCCTGGGGCGAGCTGGACAAAGGATTGGGGGTGTAACCACCCCCCTTCCTGGTCCCACCCATAGGGAGGGACCTAGCAGGTAGTCCGGCCCCTAGAATCCGCTTAAAGGTAGGAGCTGTGTCCTAAGACTTCAGACATCCTGGAATCAACTTGAAACTAAGAAGAAGACGGGAACTTCGACATTCTGCTGCACAGAAGACTGAAGAAAATCTCCCCTGTGGTCAGGGAGTGACCACCTTGCTAACGCAAGCACCATCCAGCGAATCACCGTCTGCTTTGCCGCCGCCTCCCGCCGGAGCCCGAGCCCAGAGACTGACAAGACCTGGACCTCCAGACCTCTCACCGCCCGATCCACAGTCCCTGCAAAGAGGAGACCCGTGGAGGCACCGAGACACGTGGAGCCAGCCATCTTGGAACGACTACGACAAGCTGACAAGTGCAACAACCGAGGCTCCCTCCAAGTTGTGCTTTGGGTCCTGAGAAGCCCAACCCTCGAGCAGCATCTGCACCAAAGGTGAGCCCTCCAGCATCTCCACGATCTGCGTGGGGCCCTTCTGCATTTTGCCACTCGACGCGCCTAACCGGTTGCTGGCCCGCTGGCTAGTGGCCATCTTGGCGACGAAATCTACGACAAACACCGCTGGTCTGGTTGCTCCAGACTGGCCCTTGCTCCCCTCCAAAGGAGCAATCCCTCTGACCTTGCTGGTCAGAACCAACAGCTGATTTCCGAATCCTCCTACAATTGCTTTAGCCAAGGCTTGTTTGCTTCGATCAAGTCGCCGACACCGCCGACAGCGAGAGCCTGCGTGGGACAGCTCGTGAGCCGACTCCTGGACGTCGTCGACCTTCAGGGACCACGTGGCTGCGGAGACAAGCTACCCCTCATCACCTGTTTGCACCCGACATCGCCTGGTACCCACCTGGTGCCACGCTGGTCACTGGCTAGTGACTGTGAACACTGTCCCCTCTGCTTACAGGTCTTCAATATCTCCGATCCACTCTTGGATCCACTGCATCTCTTCCCGACCGACCGCCTGCAGCATCTTTGTCCCAGGCTCAACGGAACAGATAGAAGAAACCCGACGCACTTCGAGGCCTATGCACCCGCTTCCTGTGGGTGAGGTAAAGCTGGTACTCCGGTGCCCATGTGTAGTAATACATCTCTAGTGCCTGTGTTCCAAATCTTAAGTTCCTAGTCAACCCGGAAGATCTCCTTTGCAGTAACTTTGTACTTTTTACGCACCCATTGAAACCTATGGGAGCACGCGTGTGACTATTTGCTCTGCACACGCCACCCGTGGACCTCCTGGTCACTAACTGACGTTAGCTCCTTGTAGGCCCAGCGATTCTAGAGGCCCTAGGCCTTTTCCCTTTCCTGTTCGTGGTACTTATACCACTATTTTAGTATATGGTTCGAGTGGCCACCAGGGCCTATCCATATAAAGTGCAACTTCTGTGTATTCTGTGATAATCTTGTTTGACGATTTGTGCTCCTGTGCTCATAAAGAGACTAGGGGTTACTTTGAGAAATAAATACATATATATTTTGAATATATATCTGTGTGGTGTCCTTTCATTGGTATAAAAGGGGGTTGCATTTGGTAAAACAGCTGGCTTAACACGCTTCACGAGTTTAGCCTCAAAGACTGCTTAGCCTACGCTACCACTAGGGCAGCTAGTCCGAAAAGGTTGACTTACAACCACACCATAAGGGTTGCTTGGCATGGTACAAGGTGATCACTTTAACTAGTGAGCATCATATACCAGGCCAACTTCTCACATTGGTGAGCAGCGGTGGGATTTGAGCTTGCTGTGTTTTACCATTGTAATCTCTTGGTTACCAATTGAAAGATCACATAGGTACCTGTAGGTACATATAAAACAAGATTAGATATACTTAAGTTCTACTGAACTTAGTTGTTGTAGAGCAAAGGGAGTAGCACACCCTGACTACAACTACTAGATAGGTTTAGTAGGTAAACCCAAGTGTAGGTAGATTGCAACACATCCACCCACACTTAAGAGCAATGGCCGGGGCAGAGGGGTCCACTGTACCCATCTCTGTTGAGAGTGACCCCCAGAGGGCACCATCCAGCTTTGCTACCCTTAATCAGAATGAGCTCAGGCATTTGGCAACTCTTAGAGGCCTTAAACAGCCCAAGAACCCAAACTCTGCTGAGCTCAGAGAGCTCTTACAGAATGATGAGAATCAGAGAGCACTCAAGAAAGCTTCCCAGTTAGCCCCCTTAGGGTCAGGAACAGGAGGCCCCCCTTCTGAAGATACTACAGAGGTACCCAGTTCCAATAGTCACCCCTTAGATGGGATGCCTACCACAGAGGATGAGAGTGAAAAGGATACTGACAGTAGTGAGGATGAAGGGAGAACTAGCCCAGTGCCAAGTATTATACTTGGCCCAGCTAAACCAAGGCTATTGGGGACTGACAGTGGGTTCAACCCACTGGATCTCCCCAGTGGACTTAACACAGGGCTTGGAAGGCAAAGGAATCGCTCAGGTGACTCCAATGCTTCCCATGGCTCTAGAGGCTCTCAAGGTCACTCCAGGAAAAGGATGACCACCCCTCAGAGGAGGGAACATGAGGCCAGAATGCAGGAAGCCCAGCTGAGGATCAGGAAGCAGGAGCTAGAAGTAGCCCTGATGGAAGAAAAACTGAACAAGGCTAGGCAACCTAGAGAGAGTGGGTCTATACCCACTGGTGGCAGCATTGTCCCTAAGGACAAAGATAGGGTCTTTGACAATAGGAACCTGTCTAAGGTTGTGCCCCCCTACAAAAGTGGGGATGACATCCACAAGTGGATAACTGCTCTTGAGAGAGCCTGCAAAGTACAGCAGGTTCCTGAAGACCAGTGGGCAGCAATCCTCTGGCTCTCCTTTGAAGGAAGAGGCAGAGACAGACTCCTCACTGTTAGAGAAGAGGATGTCAGAAACTACAGAGTCCTGAAGAGTGTTCTGGTAGATGGGTTAGGCTTAACCACTGAACAGTACAGGTTAATGTTCAGAGACACCCAAAAGACACAGACTCAGGACTGGTCTGAATACATTGAATGTGCCACTAAGGCTTTGGAGGGTTGGTTGCTGGGAAGTAAGGTATCTGATTTTACAGGATTGTATAATTTGATGATGAGAGAACAGATTTTAAATAACTGTCAAAACCAGCAACTGCATCAACACTTGGTTGACTCTGATCTGACCTCTCCCCAAGAATTGGGAAAGAAGGCAGACAAATGGGTCAGAACCAGGGTTAAGCAAAAGAACCAGAACCAGGGCCAAGGGGGTGATCAGAAGAAAACAGACCAAAAGGGTGGAGATCAGAAACCTAAAGACCAGAAGTCTTCAACAGGGCCCCAAACTACTGCTAAGGAGGGTGGGTCCCAACAGTCCAAGAAGAAGAAAGAAGGTCAGAAGAAACCCTGGTGCAATCATTGTAAAAATACAACTCACTGGACTAGTGATTGCAAAAAGGGTGGAGCCCCCAACACTGTTGCCCCTAAGGCACCTGCTCCCAGTACTACTGTTAGCAGTGTTGGTCCCCAGACAAAGGGTGTAGTGGGAATCACTATGGGAACTGAAGGAGATTCTGACTTAGACAGAACCCTTACACAGGCAGTCTTGATCTGTGATGGGGACATTGATTTGTCCCTGACTGTGAGCCCCAGTAACCTGGGCAAGTACAGACAGACTCCTTTAATTAATGACAAAGTGGCTCAAGCCTACAGGGACACATGTGCCAGTGTCACTATGGTGACACCAGGCTTTGTGGACCCTGGACAGTTCATACCAGGTGAGAACTACCTGGTGACCAATGCCAGCAATGCCACTACTTCACATAGGGTGGCAGTTGTTAACTTCTCATGGGGAGGGGTAACTGGCCTCAAAAGGGTTGTGGTTAGTGCAGACCTCCCAGTAGAATGTTTGTTGGGCAATGACCTAGAGAGTTCTCTATGGTCAGAAGTGGAGTACAGGACTCATGCAGAGATGTTAGGTATATCATCACATGTCCTTGCTGTGACCAGGTCACAGGCCAAAAAGTGCCTCACTGAACCTCAGGTCTTGGATCCTGGAACAATGGACCAAGCACCTACCAAGAAGAAGAACAGGAGGGTCAAGGCTGTGCCTTCCCCCCTGCCTCAGAGTGATGATCAGCCTTCCCAGGAAGCTGATCTAGAGGACCCTGAAGGAACTGTCCCTGAAGAGCTTGAACCTGATCAGGTTGAGTTTCTGGGGACAGGGGGACCTTCAAGGGCTGACTTGAGGCAGGCTCAGTTATCCTGTCCCTCTCTTGAACCCCTCAGACAGCTGGCTGCTGCTGAGGCTGCTGGGAATGCTCAAGGTACCCATAAAGTGTATTGGGATGAAGGGCTCCTTTATTCAGAGGCTAGAGACCCCAAGCCTGGTGCAACCAGGAGGTTGGTCATACCTCTGCAATTTAGGGGCTTCCTTCTTACCTTGGCCCATGACATTCCTTTAGCAGGACACTTAGGCCAGAACAAGACTTGGGACAGGCTTGTCCCTCACTTTCACTGGCCTCATATGAATGAAGATACAAAGGAGTTTTGTCGCTCCTGTGTTACCTGCCAAGCCAGTGGCAAATCAGGTGGCACAACAAAGGCCCCCCTAATACCACTACCTGTGGTGGGGGTCCCCTTTGAAAGAGTGGGAATAGACATAGTGGGTCCCATGGATCCTCCCACTGCATCTGGGCACAGATTTATACTGGTGGTAGTGGATCATGCCACCAGGTATCCAGAGGCAATTCCCCTTAGGACCACTACAGCTCCTGTTGTGGCCAGGGCCCTGCTGGGAGTATTCTCCAGAGTGGGGTTTCCTAAGGAGGTAGTATCTGACAGAGGTACCAACTTTATGTCAGGATACTTGACAGCTATGTGGAAGGAATGTGGTGTCAACTACAAGTTCACCACCCCTTATCACCCACAATGCAATGGGCTTGTTGAGAGATTCAACAAGACCCTAAAGGGTATGATCAAAGGATTACCTGAAAAGCTCAGGCGAAGATGGGATATCCTTCTACCCTGCCTTCTGTTTGCTTACAGAGAGGTCCCACAAAAAGGAGTTGGCTACAGCCCCTTTGAATTGTTGTTTGGGCACCCTGTGAGAGGCCCACTGTGTTTGGTGAAGGAAGGATGGGAGTTACCTCTCAAAAAGCCTAAGCTAGACATAGTGGACTATGTACTTGGTCTCCGCTCCAGGATGGCTGAGTATATGGAGAAGGCATCTAAAAACCTTGAGGCAAGCCAGGCCTTACAGAAGGCTTGGCATGACCAAAAGGCTGTCTTGGTTGAGTATCAGCCAGGACAGAAGGTATGGGTGTTGGAGCCAGTGGCCCCAGCAGCACTCCAAGACAAATGGTCTGGACCCCATACAATCCTGGAAAAGAAGGGAGAGGTCACCTACTTGGTGGACCTAGGAACTCCCAGGAGTCCCCACAGGGTACTCCATGTTAACAGGCTTAAAGCATATGTTGACAGGGCAGACATGGGCTTGCTCATGGCTACAGATGAGGGACAGGAGGAAGAGAGTGACCCTCTCCCAGACCTGTTGTCTCAGAACCCTGAAGATGGCTCAGTGGAAGGAGTGACCCTTGGAGGCAACCTCACTGCCCATCAGCAGACTGAATGTAGACAGGTTCTACAATCATTTTCACATATGTTTTCCTTGATACCTAGTCAAACTGACTGGTGTACCCATGTTGTGGACACTGGTGACAGTCTGCCTGTAAAGAACAAACTTTACAGACAACCTGACCACGTCAGGGACTGTATAAAGGCTGAGGTACATAAAATGCTGGAATTAGGTGTCATTGAACCCTCAGAGAGCCCCTGGGCTAGCCCAGTGGTTCTGGTCCCCAAACCTCACACCAAAGATGGCAAGAGAGAGATGAGGTTCTGTGTGGACTACAGAGGACTCAATGCTGTCACCAGGACAGATGCACACCCTATTCCAAGGGCAGATGAGCTCATAGACAAACTAGCTTCTGCAAAGTTTTTGAGCACATTTGACTTGACAGCTGGCTATTGGCAAATCAGGTTAGCTGAGGAGTCTAAGGCCAAAACAGCATTCTCAACCCCAGGTGGGCATTATCAGTTTGTGGTGATGCCCTTTGGTCTGAAGAATGCACCTGCCACCTTCCAAAGGCTGGTGAACCAAGTCCTTACTGGGTTGGATGACTTTTGCGCAGCATATCTTGATGACATTGCTGTCTTTAGTTCCACCTGGGAGGATCACCTGATCCACCTGAAGAAGGCTCTTGAGGCTCTGCAAAGGGCAGGCCTCACTATCAAGGCTACTAAGTGCCAGATAGGGCAGAGTAAGGTTGTGTATTTGGGCCACCTTGTAGGTGGGGGCCAAGTTCAACCACTGGAGAGTAAGATACAGTCCATCAAGGATTGGTCCCCTCCAACCACCCAGACTCAAGTTCGAGCTTTCTTGGGCTTGACTGGGTATTACAGGAAGTTTGTTAAGAACTATGGGTCCATTGTGACTCCTCTTAATGATCTGACATCCAAGAAGATGCCCAAAAAGGTTCAGTGGACAGTAAGCTGTCAAAAGGCATTTGATGACCTGAAGGAGGCCATGTGCTCTGCACCTATCCTGAAAAGTCCTGACTACTCCAAAGAGTTTATTGTCCAAACAGATGCTTCTGAGTTGGGTGTGGGAGCTGTGCTGTCACAACTTAATGTAGATGGTCAAGACCAACCCATTGCTTTTATTAGCCGAAGGTTGACCCCCAGAGAGAAGAATTGGTCAGCTATTGAGAGGGAGGCCTTTGCTGTGGTGTGGGCCCTGAAGAAGCTGAGGCCATACTTGTTTGGCACTCACTTCAAGATTCAGACCGACCATAAGCCCCTCTTGTGGCTAAATCAGATGAAGGGTGAAAACCCCAAACTGCTTAGGTGGTCCATTTCCCTACAGGGGATGGACTTTACAGTGGAGCACCGGCCAGGTACTGACCATGGGAATGCAGATGGTCTCTCCAGGTACTTCCACTTAGGACATGAAGACGAGACTGGTCAAGGCTAGTTTAATGTCCCAGCGTTTGGGGGGGGGTTGTGTAGGAGAGTAGGGTCTGCTATCCTATGGTCACCCCAAATTTTTGCTTTTTGCTTCACTGGTTTTTGACATATTGAGGCTGTGGGCCTGCCAATCAGACCCCCAGCCTGCTGTTCTCTCTACTAAATTAAAACTATGCACCCTAGGTGCATAACCAATTGGAAGTGGATCACCCTGTCAGCCCCTGTACCAGTGTACACTAGGTACCCAGGGCATTGGTGTACCCAAGGCCTGCCAGGGGCTGCAGCATGTATTATGCCACCCCAGGCTTGGCCTAACAATTTGACACAACTGGCTGATCACTCAGCTGGGGTAAGTTGGTGTAATCACCTCTTACTTAGGTGTAGTATACCTATACCTAACCTTAAATGGGACACCTGGTAACCTATAAGTCACTCCTATGGCAGGCCTTAACAATCCTGAAGGCAGAGTGCTTGGTTCCATGTGAGATGGTGCTCTGGCATGAGCTGAGCCTGTCTGCAGTGGTCGGAACAACTTCCTTCTACTGTTTCCAGATATCGTCATACCATATACTCTTAAGTGCATTATGAACCTCGCGGTTAAATGCTATCTTTGGTTTGGCTTTATCAAAACATGTCGAGTAAGGTGTCATACGAATTGGAATACTAACCCCTCGCCAAATCTGGCGACGGGGTTAGCATTCCACCCTTCTAGAGGGACACGACATGTACAGTACCTGAAACCCGGGTAAAATCAGACATAGCCTCAGCTCCACAAAATGGATGCTGCCACCACAGACACAAGTCTGCCCTCCTGCTGCTGGGAGTCCTTCCAGCTTGGGAGGTGTGGACAAAGGGTTTCCTGCCAGGGGAGGTGCGTGCACCACCCCAGACAGGATTTTGTGTATTGGTCAGGTAGGGCTTGAAAGAAACCAGACATGCCTGTGGCTCACAAGGAGCCTCGGTGCATATGCCAGTTCAAACCGGTCCTGGGGCACACCAGTCCCGGGCCTGGGGCGAGCTGGACAAAGGATTGGGGGTGTAACCACCCCCCTTCCTGGTCCCACCCATAGGGAGGGACCTAGCAGGTAGTCCGGCCCCTAGAATCCGCTTAAAGGTAGGAGCTGTGTCCTAAGACTTCAGACATCCTGGAATCAACTTGAAACTAAGAAGAAGACGGGAACTTCGACATTCTGCTGCACAGAAGACTGAAGAAAATCTCCCCTGTGGTCAGGGAGTGACCACCTTGCTAACGCAAGCACCATCCAGCGAATCACCGTCTGCTTTGCCGCCGCCTCCCGCCGGAGCCCGAGCCCAGAGACTGACAAGACCTGGACCTCCAGACCTCTCACCGCCCGATCCACAGTCCCTGCAAAGAGGAGACCCGTGGAGGCACCGAGACACGTGGAGCCAGCCATCTTGGAACGACTACGACAAGCTGACAAGTGCAACAACCGAGGCTCCCTCCAAGTTGTGCTTTGGGTCCTGAGAAGCCCAACCCTCGAGCAGCATCTGCACCAAAGGTGAGCCCTCCAGCATCTCCACGATCTGCGTGGGGCCCTTCTGCATTTTGCCACTCGACGCGTGTAGGAAGGTGGATATCTGACTATGGTTACCCCCAAATTTTTGCCTAGTGTCTAGCTGGTTTTTCGACTTAGTTGGCCTGAGATCCTGCCATTCAGGCTCTCAGGCTATCTGCTCTCTCTGTAAAATGGACTCCATGTACCCTAGGTACATACCCAATTGGTTGGATCACCCTGTCAGCCCCTGTACCAGTGTACACTAGGTACCCAGGGCATTGGTGTATCCAAGGCCTGCCAGGGGCTGAAGCATGTATTATGCCACCCCAGGCTTGGCCTAACAATCTGACACAACTGGCTGATCACTCAGCTGGGGTAAGTTGGTGTAATCACCTCTTACTTAGGTGTAGTATACCTATACCTAAACTTAAATGGGACACCTGGTAACCTATAAGTCACTCCTATGGCAGGCCTTAACAATCCTGAAGGCAGAGTGCTTGGTTCCATGTGAGATGGTGCTCTGGCATGAGCTGAGCCTGTCTGCAGTGGTCGGAACAACTTCCTTCTACTGTTTCCAGATATCGTCATACCATATACTCTTAAGTGCATTATGAACCTCGCGGTTAAATGCTATCTTTGGTTTGGCTTTATCAAAACATGTCGAGTAAGGTGTCATACGAATTGGAATACTAACCCCTCGCCAATTCTGGCGACGGGGTTAGCATTCCACCCTTCTAGAGGGACACGACATGTACAGTACCTGAAACCCGGGTAAAATCAGACATAGCCTCAGCTCCACAAAATGGATGCTGCCACCACAGACACAAGTCTGCCCTCCTGCTGCTGGGAGTCCTTCCAGCTTGGGAGGTGTGGACAAAGGGTTTCCTGCCAGGGGAGGTGCGTGCACCACCCCAGACAGGATTTTGTGTATTGGTCAGGTAGGGCTTGAAAGAAACCAGACATGCCTGTGGCTCACAAGGAGCCTCGGTGCATATGCCAGTTCAAACCGGTCCTGGGGCACACCAGTCCCGGGCCTGGGGCGAGCTGGACAAAGGATTGGGGGTGTAACCACCCCCCTTCCTGGTCCCACCCTTAGGGAGGGACCTAGCAGGTAGTCCGGCCCCTAGAATCCGCTTAAAGGTAGGAGCTGTGTCCTAAGACTTCAGACATCCTGGAATCAACTTGAAACTAAGAAGAAGACGGGAACTTCGACATTCTGCTGCACAGAAGACTGAAGAAAATCTCCCCTGTGGTCAGGGAGTGACCACCTTGCTAACGCAAGCACCATCCAGCGAATCACCGTCTGCTTTGCCGCCGCCTCCCGCCGGAGCCCGAGCCCAGAGACTGACAAGACCTGGACCTCCAGACCTCTCACCGCCCGATCCACAGTCCCTGCAAAGAGGAGACCCGTGGAGGCACCGAGACACGTGGAGCCAGCCATCTTGGAACGACTACGACAAGCTGACCAGTGCAACAACCGAGGCTCCCTCCAAGTTGTGCTTTGGGTCCTGAGAAGCCCAACCCTCGAGCAGCATCTGCACCAAAGGTGAGCCCTCCAGCATCTCCACGATCTGCGTGGGGCCCTTCTGCATTTTGCCACTCGACGCGCCTAACCGGTTGCTGGCCCGCTGGCTAGTGGCCATCTTGGCGACGAAATCTACGACAAACACCGCTGGTCTGGTTGCTCCAGACTGGCCCTTGCTCCCCTCCAAAGGAGCAATCCCTCTGACCTTGCTGGTCAGAACCAACAGCTGATTTCCGAATCCTCCTGCAATTGCTTTTGCCAAGGCTTGTTTGCTTCGATCAAGTCGCCGACACCGCCGACAGCGAGAGCCTGCGTGGGACAGCTCGTGAGCCGACTCCTGGACGTCGTCGACCTTCAGGGACCACGTGGCTGCGGAGACAAGCTACCCCTCATCACCTGTTTGCACCCGACATCGCCTGGTACCCACCTGGTGCCACGCTGGTCACTGGCTAGTGACTGTGAACACTGTCCCCTCTGCTTACAGGTCTTCAACATCTCCGATCCACTCTTGGATCCACTGCATCTCTCCCGGACCGACCGCCTGCAGCATCTTTGTCTTCAAGCTCCACGGAACAGATAGAAGCAACCCGACGCACTTCGAGGCCTATGCACCCGCTTCCTGTGGGTGAGGTAAAGCTGGCACACCTGTGCCCAAGTGTAGTAATACATCTCTAGTGCCTGTGTTCCAAATCTTAAGTTCCTAGGTCATCCGGAAGATTCCTTTTGCAGTAACTTTGTACTTTTTACGCACCCATTGAAACCTATGGGAGCACGCGTGTGACTATTTGCTCTACACACGCCACCCGTGGACCTCCTGGTCACTAACTGACGTTAGCTCCTTGTAGGCCCAGCGATTCTAGAGGCCTTAGGCCTTTTCCCTTTTCTGTTCGTGGTACTTATACCACTATTTTAGTATATGGTTTGAGTGGCCACCAGGGCCTATCCATATAAAGTGCAACTTCTGTGTATTCTGTGATAATCTTGTTTGACGATTTGTGCTCCTGTGCTCATAAAGAGACTAGGGGTTACTTTGATAAATAAATACATATATATTTTGAATATATATCTGTGTGGTGTCCTTTCATTGGTATAAAAGGGGGTTGCATTTGGTAAAACAGCTGGCTTAACACGCATCACGAGTTTAGCCTCAAAGACTGCTTAGCCTACGCTACCACTAGGGCAGCTAGTCCAAAAAGGTTGACTTACAACCACACCATAAGGGTTGCTTGGCATGGTACAAGGTGGTCACTAGAACTAGTGAACAGCATATACCAGGCCAACTTCTCACATTGGTGAGCAGCGGTTGGATTTGAGCTTGCTGTGTTTTACCATTGTAATCTCTTGGTTACCAATTGAAAGATCACATAGGTACCTGTAGGTACATATAAAACAAGATTAGATATACTTAAGTTCTACTGAACTTAGTTGTTGTAGAGCAAAGGGAGTAGCACACCCTGACTACAACTACTAGATAGGTTTAGTAGGTAAACCCAAGTGTAGGTAGATTGCAACACATCCACCCACACTTAAGAGCAATGGCCGGGGCAGAGGGGTCCACTGTACCCATCTCTGTTGAGAGTGACCCCCAGAGGGCACCATCCAGCTTTGCTACCCTTAATCAGAATGAGCTCAGGCATTTGGCAACTCTTAGAGGCCTTAAACAGCCCAAGAACCCAAACTCTGCTGAGCTCAGAGAGCTCTTACAGAATGATGAGAATCAGAGAGCACTCAAGAAAGCTTCCCAGTTAGCCCCCTTAGGGTCAGGAACAGGAGGCCCCCCTTCTGAAGATACTACAGAGGTACCCAGTTCCAATAGCCATCCCTTAGATGGGATGCCTACCACAGAGGATGAGAGTGAAAAGGATACTGACAGTAGTGAGGATGAAGGGAGAACTAGCCCAGTGCCAAGTATTATACTTGGCCCAGCTAAACCAAGGCTATTGGGGACTGACAGTGGGTTCAACCCACTGGATCTCCCCAGTGGACTTAACACAGGGCTTGGAAGGCAAAGGAATCGCTCAGGTGACTCCAATGCTTCCCATGGCTCTAGAGGCTCTCAAGGTCACTCCAGGAGAAGGATGACCACCCCTCAGAGGAGGGAACATGAGGCCAAGATGCAAGAAGCCCAGCTGAGGATCAGGAAGCAGGAGCTAGAAGTAGCCCTGATGGAAGAGAAACTGAGCAAGGCTAGGCAGCATAGAGAGAGTGGGTCTATACCCACTGGTGGCAGCAATGTCCCTAGGGACAAAGATAGGGTCTTTGACAATAGGAACCTGTCCAAGATTGTGCCCCCCTACAAAAGTGGGGATGACATCCACAAATGGATGACTGCTCTTGAGAGAGCCTGCAAAGTGCAGCAGGTTCCTGAAGACCAGTGGGCAGCAATCTTATGGCTCTCCTTTGAGGGGAGAGGCAGAGATAGACTCCTCACTGTTAGAGAAGAGGATGTCAGAAATTACAGAGTCCTGAAGAGTGTCCTAGTTGATGGGTTAGGCTTAACCACTGAACAGTACAGGTTAATGTTCAGAGACACCCAGAAGACACAGACTCAGGACTGGTCTGAATATGTGGAATGTGCCACTAAGGCTTTGGAGGGTTGGTTGCTGGGAAGTAAGGTGTCTGATTATACAGGATTGTACAATTTGATGATGAGAGAGCAGATTTTAAGTAATTGTCAAAACCAGCTTCTCCATCAACACCTGGTAGACTCAGATTTGACCTCTCCCCAAGAATTGGGAAAGAGGGCAGATAAATGGGTCAGGACCAGGATCAGGCCTAAAAACCAGGGTGGTGACCAAAAGAAAGATACCACCAAGCCTCAAGAGAAGGGTGGGGATAAAGAAAAAGAGAAACCTTCCTCAGGGCCCCAAAACTCCACACAGGGTGGTGGGTCCCAAGCTCCCTCCTCTACCACAGCTAAAAAGCCCTACTGCCATGAGTGTAAAACTCCTGGGCATTGGAAAACTGACAGCGGTTGCCCAAGGGCTAAAAACAAAACTGTTCCTCCAATTACTCCTGTCACACCACCTATTACTGTCAGCAGTAATCCCCCAGGTGGTGGGAGTGCCCCCAGAAATCTGGGTGGGTTTACTTGGGGAACACAGGGGGACCCTGGCTTAGCCAATTCCCCTACAGCAACCACTCTTGTCTGTGATGGTGGCATGGGGTTTGCCAACTTCACTGCCTGTCCCAACACTTTGGGTAGGTACAGACAGGAGCCCTACATCAATGGTACAAAAGCTGAGGCCTACAGAGACACTGGGGCTAGCATCACAATGGTGGCCCATTGGCTAGTTCCCTCTGAGCAGCTTTTGCCCGGTTTCTCCTACCAGGTGACTAACATTGATGGCAAACAGAACAGTCATCCCATGGCAGAGGTATGTCTCAGCTGGGGAGGGGTCACTGGCCCTAAAAGGGTAGCAGTGTCCCCAACCTTGCCTGTAGACTGCTTACTGGGGAATGACTTAGAACTCTCAGCTTGGGCTGGAGTTGAACAAGACACCCATTCTAAAATGGTAGGCCTTTCACAAAAGGGTAGGGGGGTTGTGCCATTCACAACCCCTGTCCAAATAGATTTCCTCCCTGAAAAGGTTGGAAGGGCAGTGGTAGCCACAGCCCAGGCACAGACAGACTTCCCTGTAGGGACTGGCAGAGCTGTGACAGTCACAGCTCAAACACAAACTGAGTGCCCCCCTGAAAAGGTTGGCAAGGCTGTAATGGTCTCAGCCTATACTCAGACTGACATAGGTGTAGTGAAGCCTGAAACAATGGATCACTCCACACAAACTGAGAGTAGTGGGGAGGAAGAAAAGTCTCCCTCTCCCCAGACATTAGGAAAAGGTCAGCCTCCTCAGGGATCTGACCTCACCCCTTGTGAAGGAACTGCCCCAGAGGTAGCCAGGCCTGGCCTGGCAGAGCCTCTGATGTCAGTGGCCCCTTCCAAGGTGGGATCCAGTCTGGTGCAGGTAGCCTGCCTCTCTCTACCCTGCCTCAGTCAGCCCAGGGCTGCAGAGGTCAGGGAGGCCAGTGGACCCCCAGAGGGCCCCTGTCCACAAGAACCCCCCCATCAAAAGAATGAGGATTGCCTGGCTAGTAGCCCTAGTCAGGTGATGGGTAAAAACATTCCTGAGGGATCTCCTTTACAGGTAGTTAGGGACCTCCCCCAGGGGGATTCTGTTGGGCACAGGCAAACATGGGACCTTAGGGCCCCAAACCTGACCTGTCCCTCCAGTAAGCCCACAAAAGGGACCCCGCCTCCAGCTTTAGGTAGCCAGAGGCTGACCCTGAGAGCACAGTGCAACTCAGTTAAAGAAAGAAAGGCATCCATGGTGGAGGATGATTGGAGGAAGCTGAGGCCTCACTTTGAGGACACTCACTTCAGTACTCCATCTCAACACCAGCCTTTTACTTTGCCAAGACACACCACAGGTAGAGATTCCCTATGGTGGAGACCCTCTGATACCCTTAGGGTGAGGGATTGCTTAGTGGACCATGAGACAGGGGGTAACCATGCCAGTGCTGGTTCCTCCTTATATGGCCACTTGGGCAATATAGGCTTACCTGGTCAAGGTCAGCCTTATCTCCCTTCGTTTGGGGGGGGGTTGTGTAGGAAGGTGGATATCTGACTATGGTTACCCCCAAATTTTTGCCTAGTGTCTAGCTGGTTTTTCGACTTAGTTGGCCTGAGATCCTGCCATTCAGGCTCTCAGGCTATCTGCTCTCTCTGTAAAATGGACTCCATGTACCCTAGGTACATACCCAATTGGTTGGATCACCCTGTCAGCCCCTGTACCAGTGTACACTAGGTACCCAGGGCATTGGTGTATCCAAGGCCTGCCAGGGGCTGAAGCATGTATTATGCCACCCCAGGCTTGGCCTAACAATCTGACACAACTGGCTGATCACTCAGCTGGGGTAAGTTGGTGTAATCACCTCTTACTTAGGTGTAGTATACCTATACCTAAACTTAAATGGGACACCTGGTAACCTATAAGTCACTCCTATGGCAGGCCTTAACAATCCTGAAGGCAGAGTGCTTGGTTCCATGTGAGATGGTGCTCTGGCATGAGCTGAGCCTGTCTGCAGTGGTCGGAACAACTTCCTTCTACTGTTTCCAGATATCGTCATACCATATACTCTTAAGTGCATTATGAACCTCGCGGTTAAATGCTATCTTTGGTTTGGCTTTATCAAAACATGTCGAGTAAGGTGTCATACGAATTGGAATACTAACCCCTCGCCAATTCTGGCGACGGGGTTAGCATTCCACCCTTCTAGAGGGACACGACATGTACAGTACCTGAAACCCGGGTAAAATCAGACATAGCCTCAGCTCCACAAAATGGATGCTGCCACCACAGACACAAGTCTGCCCTCCTGCTGCTGGGAGTCCTTCCAGCTTGGGAGGTGTGGACAAAGGGTTTCCTGCCAGGGGAGGTGCGTGCACCACCCCAGACAGGATTTTGTGTATTGGTCAGGTAGGGCTTGAAAGAAACCAGACATGCCTGTGGCTCACAAGGAGCCTCGGTGCATATGCCAGTTCAAACCGGTCCTGGGGCACACCAGTCCCGGGCCTGGGGCGAGCTGGACAAAGGATTGGGGGTGTAACCACCCCCCTTCCTGGTCCCACCCTTAGGGAGGGACCTAGCAGGTAGTCCGGCCCCTAGAATCCGCTTAAAGGTAGGAGCTGTGTCCTAAGACTTCAGACATCCTGGAATCAACTTGAAACTAAGAAGAAGACGGGAACTTCGACATTCTGCTGCACAGAAGACTGAAGAAAATCTCCCCTGTGGTCAGGGAGTGACCACCTTGCTAACGCAAGCACCATCCAGCGAATCACCGTCTGCTTTGCCGCCGCCTCCCGCCGGAGCCCGAGCCCAGAGACTGACAAGACCTGGACCTCCAGACCTCTCACCGCCCGATCCACAGTCCCTGCAAAGAGGAGACCCGTGGAGGCACCGAGACACGTGGAGCCAGCCATCTTGGAACGACTACGACAAGCTGACCAGTGCAACAACCGAGGCTCCCTCCAAGTTGTGCTTTGGGTCCTGAGAAGCCCAACCCTCGAGCAGCATCTGCACCAAAGGTGAGCCCTCCAGCATCTCCACGATCTGCGTGGGGCCCTTCTGCATTTTGCCACTCGACGCGCCTAACCGGTTGCTGGCCCGCTGGCTAGTGGCCATCTTGGCGACGAAATCTACGACAAACACCGCTGGTCTGGTTGCTCCAGACTGGCCCTTGCTCCCCTCCAAAGGAGCAATCCCTCTGACCTTGCTGGTCAGAACCAACAGCTGATTTCCGAATCCTCCTGCAATTGCTTTTGCCAAGGCTTGTTTGCTTCGATCAAGTCGCCGACACCGCCGACAGCGAGAGCCTGCGTGGGACAGCTCGTGAGCCGACTCCTGGACGTCGTCGACCTTCAGGGACCACGTGGCTGCGGAGACAAGCTACCCCTCATCACCTGTTTGCACCCGACATCGCCTGGTACCCACCTGGTGCCACGCTGGTCACTGGCTAGTGACTGTGAACACTGTCCCCTCTGCTTACAGGTCTTCAACATCTCCGATCCACTCTTGGATCCACTGCATCTCTCCCGGACCGACCGCCTGCAGCATCTTTGTCTTCAAGCTCCACGGAACAGATAGAAGCAACCCGACGCACTTCGAGGCCTATGCACCCGCTTCCTGTGGGTGAGGTAAAGCTGGCACACCTGTGCCCAAGTGTAGTAATACATCTCTAGTGCCTGTGTTCCAAATCTTAAGTTCCTAGGTCATCCGGAAGATTCCTTTTGCAGTAACTTTGTACTTTTTACGCACCCATTGAAACCTATGGGAGCACGCGTGTGACTATTTGCTCTACACACGCCACCCGTGGACCTCCTGGTCACTAACTGACGTTAGCTCCTTGTAGGCCCAGCGATTCTAGAGGCCTTAGGCCTTTTCCCTTTTCTGTTCGTGGTACTTATACCACTATTTTAGTATATGGTTTGAGTGGCCACCAGGGCCTATCCATATAAAGTGCAACTTCTGTGTATTCTGTGATAATCTTGTTTGACGATTTGTGCTCCTGTGCTCATAAAGAGACTAGGGGTTACTTTGATAAATAAATACATATATATTTTGAATATATATCTGTGTGGTGTCCTTTCATTGGTATAAAAGGGGGTTGCATTTGGTAAAACAGCTGGCTTAACACGCATCACGAGTTTAGCCTCAAAGACTGCTTAGCCTACGCTACCACTAGGGCAGCTAGTCCAAAAAGGTTGACTTACAACCACACCATAAGGGTTGCTTGGCATGGTACAAGGTGGTCACTAGAACTAGTGAACAGCATATACCAGGCCAACTTCTCACAACGCGCCTAACCGGTTGCTGGCCCGCTGGCTAGTGGCCATCTTGGCGACGAAATCTACGACAAACACCGCTGGTCTGGTTGCTCCAGACTGGCCCTTGCTCCCCTCCAAAGGAGCAATCCCTCTGACCTTGCTGGTCAGAACCAACAGCTGATTTCCGAATCCTCCTACAATTGCTTTAGCCAAGGCTTGTTTGCTTCGATCAAGTCGCCGACACCGCCGACAGCGAGAGCCTGCGTGGGACAGCTCGTGAGCCGACTCCTGGACGTCGTCGACCTTCAGGGACCACGTGGCTGCGGAGACAAGCTACCCCTCATCACCTGTTTGCACCCGACATCGCCTGGTACCCACCTGGTGCCACGCTGGTCACTGGCTAGTGACTGTGAACACTGTCCCCTCTGCTTACAGGTCTTCAATATCTCCGATCCACTCTTGGATCCACTGCATCTCTTCCCGACCGACCGCCTGCAGCATCTTTGTCCCAGGCTCAACGGAACAGATAGAAGAAACCCGACGCACTTCGAGGCCTATGCACCCGCTTCCTGTGGGTGAGGTAAAGCTGGTACTCCGGTGCCCATGTGTAGTAATACATCTCTAGTGCCTGTGTTCCAAATCTTAAGTTCCTAGTCAACCCGGAAGATCTCCTTTGCAGTAACTTTGTACTTTTTACGCACCCATTGAAACCTATGGGAGCACGCGTGTGACTATTTGCTCTGCACACGCCACCCGTGGACCTCCTGGTCACTAACTGACGTTAGCTCCTTGTAGGCCCAGCGATTCTAGAGGCCCTAGGCCTTTTCCCTTTCCTGTTCGTGGTACTTATACCACTATTTTAGTATATGGTTCGAGTGGCCACCAGGGCCTATCCATATAAAGTGCAACTTCTGTGTATTCTGTGATAATCTTGTTTGACGATTTGTGCTCCTGTGCTCATAAAGAGACTAGGGGTTACTTTGAGAAATAAATACATATATATTTTGAATATATATCTGTGTGGTGTCCTTTCATTGGTATAAAAGGGGGTTGCATTTGGTAAAACAGCTGGCTTAACACGCTTCACGAGTTTAGCCTCAAAGACTGCTTAGCCTACGCTACCACTAGGGCAGCTAGTCCGAAAAGGTTGACTTACAACCACACCATAAGGGTTGCTTGGCATGGTACAAGGTGATCACTTTAACTAGTGAGCATCATATACCAGGCCAACTTCTCACACTGACGTTAGCTCCTTGTAGGCCCAGCGATTCTAGAGGCCCTAGGCCTTTTCCCTTTTCTGTTCGTGGTACTTATACCACTATTTTAGTATATGGTTTGAGTGGCCACCAGGGCCTATCCATATAACGTGCAACTTCTGTGTATTCTGTGATAATCTTGTTTGACGATTTGTGCTCCTGTGCTCATAAAGAGACTAGGGGTTACTTTGAGAAATAAATACATATATATTTTGAATATATATCTGTGTGGTGTCCTTTCATTGGTATAAAAGGGGGTTGCATTTGGTGAAACAGCTGGCTTAACACGCTTCACGAGTTTAGCCTCAAAGACTGCTTAGCCTACGCTACCACTAGGGCAGCTAGTCCGAAAAGGTTGACTTACAACCACACCATAAGGGTTGCTTGGCATGGTACAAGGTGATCACTTTAACTAGTGAGCATCATATACCAGGCCAACTTCTCACATCGTGTGTGTGTGTGTGTGTTCGTGTGTGTGTGTTCGTGTGTGTTCGTGTGTGTGTGTGTGTGTTCGTGTGTGTGTGTTCGTGTGTGTGTGTTCGTGTGTGTGTGTTCGTGTGTGTGTGTTCGTGTGTGTGTGTTCGTGTGTGTGTGTTCGTGTGTGTGTGTTCGTGTGTGTGTGTTCGTGTGTGTGTGTTCGTGTGTGTGTGTTCGTGTGTGTTTGTGTGTGTTTGTGTGTGTTTGTGTGTGTTTGTGTGTGTTTGTGTGTGTTCGTGTGTGTGTGTGTGTTTGTGTGTGTTCGTGTGTGTGTGTGTGTTCGTGTGTGTTCGTGTGTGTTCGTGTGTGTGTGTTCGTGTGTGTTCGTGTGTGTGTGTTCGTGTGTGTTCGTGTGTGTGTGTTCGTGTGTGTTCGTGTGTGTGTGTTCGTGTGGGTGTGTTCGTGTGTGTTCGTGTGTGTGTGTTCGTGTGTGTTCGTGTGTGTGTGTTCGTGTGTGTTCGTGTGTGTGTGTTCGTGTGTGTTCGTGTGTGTGTGTTCGTGTGGGTGTGTTCGTGTGTGTTCGTGTGTGTGTGTTCGTGTGTGTTCGTGTGTGTGTGTTCGTGTGTGTTCGTGTGTGTGTGTTCGTGTGTGTTCGTGTGTGTGTGTTCGTGTGTGTGTGTTCGTGTGTGTTCGTGTGTGTGTGTTCGTGTGGGTGTGTTCGTGTGTGTGTTCGTGTGGGTGTGTTCGTGTGTGTGTGTTCGTGTGTGTGTGTGTGTGTGTGTTCGTGTGTGTGTTCGTGTGTGTGTGTTCGTGTGTGTGTGTTCGTGTGTGTGTGTTCGTGTGTGTGTGTTCGTGTGTGTGTGTTCGTGTGTGTGTGTTCGTGTGTGTGTGTTCGTGTGTGTGTGTTCGTGTGTGTGTTCGTGTGTGTGTGTTCGTGTGTGTGTGTTCGTGTGTGTGTGTGTGTGTTCGTGTGTGTGTGTGTGTTTGTGTGTGTGTGTTCGTGTGTGTTCGTGTGTGTGTGTGTGTGTTCGTGTGTGTTCGTGTGTGTTCGTGTGTGTGTGTGTGTGTGTGTTCGTGTGTGTGTGTGTGTGTGTTTGTGTGTGTGTGTGTGTGTTCGTGTGTGTGTGTGTGTGTGTGTGTGTGTTCGTGTGTGTTCGTGTGTGTGTGTTCGTGTGTGTTCGTGTGTGTGTGTTCGTGTGTGTTCGTGTGTGTGTGTTCGTGTGGGTGTGTTCGTGTGTGTTCGTGTGTGTGTGTTCGTGTGTGTTCGTGTGTGTGTGTTCGTGTGTGTTCGTGTGTGTGTGTTCGTGTGTGTTCGTGTGTGTGTGTTCGTGTGTGTTCGTGTGTGTGTGTTCGTGTGGGTGTGTTCGTGTGTGTGTGTTCGTGTGTGTGTGTGTGTGTGTGTGTGTGTGTGTGTGTGTGTTCGTGTGTGTGTTCGTGTGTGTTCGTGTGTGTGTGTTCGTGTGTGTGTGTTCGTGTGTGTGTTCGTGTGTGTGTGTGTGTGTGTGTTCGTGTGTGTGTGTTCGTGTGTGTGTGTTCGTGTGTGTGTGTTCGTGTGTGTGTGTTCGTGTGTGTGTGTTCGTGTGTGTGTGTGTTCGTGTGTGTGTGTTCGTGTGTGTGTGTTCGTGTGTGTGTGTTCGTGTGTGTGTGTGTGTGTTCGTGTGTGTGTGTGTGTGTTCGTGTGTGTTCGTGTGTGTTTGTGTGTGTGTGTTCGTGTGTGTTCGCGTGTGTGTGTGTGTGTGTTCGTGTGTGTTCGTGTGTGTGTGTTCGTGTGTGTTCGTGTGTGTTCGTGTGTGTTCGTGTGTGTTCGTGTGTGTTCGTGTGTGTGTGTTCGTGTGTGTTCGTGTGTGTGTGTTCGTGTGTGTTCGTGTGTGTGTGTTCGTGTGTGTTCGTGTGTGTGTGTTCGTGTGTGTGTGTTCGTGTGTGTTCGTGTGTGTGTGTTCGTGTGTGTTCGTGTGTGTGTGTTCGTGTGTGTTCGTGTGTGTGTTCGTGTGTGTTCGTGTGTGTGTGTTCGTGTGTGTTCGTGTGGGTGTGTTCGTGTGTGTGTGTTCGTGTGTGTGTGTGTGTGTGTGTGTGTGTGTGTGTGTGTTCGTGTGTGTGTTCGTGTGTGTTCGTGTGTGTTCGTGTGTGTGTGTTCGTGTGTGTTCGTGTGTGTGTTCGTGTGTGTGTGTGTGTGTGTTCGTGTGTGTGTGTTCGTGTGTGTGTGTTCGTGTGTGTGTGTTCGTGTGTGTGTGTTCGTGTGTGTGTGTTCGTGTGTGTGTGTTCGTGTGTGTGTGTTCGTGTGTGTGTGTTCGTGTGTGTGTGTTCGTGTGTGTGTGTTCGTGTGTGTGTGTGTGTGTGTTCGTGTGTGTGTGTGTGTTTGTGTGTGTGTGTTCGTGTGTGTTCGTGTGTGTGTGTGTGTGTTCGTGTGTGTTCGTGTGTGTTCGTGTGTGTGTGTGTGTGTGTGTTCGTGTGTGTGTGTGTGTGTGTTTGTGTGTGTGTGTGTGTGTTCGTGTGTGTGTGTGTGTGTGTGTGTGTGTTCGTGTGTGTGTGTTCGTGTGTGTGTGTTCGTGTGTGTGTGTTCGTGTGTGTGTGTTCGTGTGTGTGTGTTCGTGTGTGTGTGTTCGTGTGTGTGTGTTTGTGTGTGTGTGTTCGTGTGTGTGTGTTCGTGTGTGTGTGTTCGTGTGTGTGTGTTCGTGTGTGTGTGTTCGTGTGTGTGTGTTCGTGTGTGTGTGTTCGTGTGTGTGTGTTCGTGTGTGTGTGTTCGTGTGTGTGTGTTCGTGTGTGTGTGTTCGTGTGTGTGTGTTCGTGTGTGTGTGTTCGTGTGTGTGTGTTCGTGTGTGTGTGTTCGTGTGTGTGTGTGTGTGTTCGTGTGTGTGTGTTCGTGTGTGTGTGTGTGTGTTCGTGTGTGTGTGTGTTTGTGTGTGTGTGTTCGTGTGTGTTCGTGTGTGTGTGTGTGTGTGTGTTCGTGTGTGTTCGTGTGTGTTCGTGTGTGTGTGTGTGTGTGTTCGTGTGTGTGTGTGTGTTTGTGTGTGTGTGTGTTCGTGTGTGTGTGTGTGTGTGTGTGTGTGTGTGTGTGTGTGTGTGTGTGTGTGTGTTCGTGTGTGTGTGTTCGTGTGTGTGTGTTCGTGTGTGTGTGTTCGTGTGTGTGTGTTCGTGTGTGTGTGTTCGTGTGTGTGTGTTCGTGTGTGTGTGTTCGTGTGTGTGTGTTCGTGTGTGTGTGTTCGTGTGTGTGTGTTCGTGTGTGTGTGTTCGTGTGTGTTCGTGTGTGTGTGTTCGTGTGTGTGTGTTCGTGTGTGTTCGTGTGTGTGTGTTCGTGTGTGTGTGTTCGTGTGTGTGTGTGTGTGTTCGTGTGTGTGTGTTCGTGTGTGTTCGTGTGTGTGTGTTCGTGTGTGTTCGTGTGTGTGTTCGTGTGTGTGTGTTCGTGTGTGTGTGTTCGTGTGTGTGTGTTCGTGTGTGTGTGTTCGTGTGTGTGTGTTCGTGTGTGTGTGTTCGTGTGTGTGTGTTCGTGTGTGTGTGTTCGTGTGTGTGTGTTCGTGTGTGTGTGTTCGTGTGTGTGTGTTCGTGTGTGTGTGTGTGTGTTCGTGTGTGTGTGTTCGTGTGTGTGTGTGTGTTCGTGTGTGTGTGTGTTTGTGTGTGTGTGTTCGTGTGTGTTCGTGTGTGTGTGTGTGTGTTCGTGTGTGTTCGTGTGTGTTCGTGTGTGTGTGTGTGTGTGTTCGTGTGTGTGTGTGTGTTTGTGTGTGTGTTCGTGTGTGTGTGTGTGTGTGTGTGTGTGTGTGTGTGTGTGTGTGTGTGTGTTCGTGTGTGTGTGTTCGTGTGTGTGTGTTCGTGTGTGTGTGTTCGTGTGTGTGTGTTCGTGTGTGTGTGTTCGTGTGTGTGTGTTCGTGTGTGTGTGTTCGTGTGTGTGTGTTCGTGTGTGTGTGTTCGTGTGTGTGTGTTCGTGTGTGTTCGTGTGTGTGTGTTCGTGTGTGTGTGTTCGTGTGTGTTCGTGTGTGTGTGTTCGTGTGTGTGTGTTCGTGTGTGTGTGTTCGTGTGTGTGTGTGTTCGTGTGTGTGTGTGTGTTCGTGTGTGTGTGTTCGTGTGTGTGTGTGTGTGTGTTCGTGTGTGTGTGTTCGTGTGTGTGTGTGTTCGTGTGTTTGTGTGTGTGTTCGTGTGTGTTCGTGTGTGTGTGTGTGTGTTCGTGTGTGTTCGTGTGTGTTCGTGTGTTTGTGTGTGTGTGTTCGTGTGTGTTCGTGTGTGTGTGTGTGTGTTCGTGTGTGTTCGTGTGTGTTCGTGTGTGTGTGTGTGTGTGTTCGTGTGTGTGTGTGTGTTTGTGTGTGTGTGTGTTCGTGTGTGTTCGTGTGTGTGTGTTCGTGTGTGTGTGTTCGTGTGTGTGTGTGTGTGTTCGTGTGTGTGTGTTCGTGTGTGTTCGTGTGTGTGTGTTCGTGTGTGTTCGTGTGTGTGTTCGTGTGTGTGTGTTCGTGTGTGTGTGTTCGTGTGTGTGTGTTCGTGTGTGTGTGTTCGTGTGTGTGTTCGTGTGTGTGTGTTCGTGTGTGTGTGTGTGTTCGTGTGTGTGTGTTCGTGTGTGTGTGTTCGTGTGTGTTTGTGTGTGTTCGTGTGTGTGTGTTTGCGTGTGTGTGTGTTTGTGTGTGTTCGTGTGTGTTCGTGTGTGTGTGTGTTCGTGTGTGTGTGTGTTCGTGTGTGTGTGTTCGTGTGTGTGTGTGTGTTCGTGTGTGTGTGTGTTCGTGTGTGTGTGTTCGTGTGTGTGTGTGTGTGTGTGTGTGTGTGTGTGTTCGTGTGTGTGTGTTCGTGTGTGTGTGTTCGTGTGTGTGTGTTCGTGTGTGTGTTCGTGTGTGTGTTCGTGTGTGTGTTCGTGTGTGTGTGTTCGTGTGTGTGTGTTCGTGTGTGTGTGTTCGTGTGTGTGTGTTCGTGTGTGTGTGTTCGTGTGTGTGTGTTCGTGTGTGTGTGTTCGTGTGTGTGTGTTCGTGTGTGTGTGTGTGTTCGTGTGTGTGTGTTCGTGTGTGTGTGTGTTCGTGTGTGTGTGTTCGTGTGTGTGTTCGTGTGTGTGTGTTCGTGTGTGTGTGTTCGTGTGTGTGTGTTCGTGTGTGTGTGTTCGTGTGTGTGTTCGTGTGTGTTCGTGTGTGTGTGTGTTCGTGTGTGTGTGTTCGTGTGTGTGTGTTCGTGTGTGTGTGTTCGTGTGTGTGTGTTCGTGTGTGTGTTCGTGTGTGTGTGTTCGTGTGTGTGTGTTCGTGTGTGTGTGTTCGTGTGTGTGTGTGTTCGTGTGTGTGTGTGTTCGTGTGTGTGTGTGTTCGTGTGTGTGTGTTCGTGTGTGTGTGTGTGTGTGTTCGTGTGTGTGTGTTCGTGTGTGTGTGTGTTCGTGTGTGTGTGTGTTCGTGTGTGTGTGTGTTCGTGTGTGTGTGTTCGTGTGTGTGTGTGTGTGTGTTCGTGTGTGTGTGTTCGTGTGTGTGTGTGTTCGTGTGTTTGTGTGTGTGTGTTCGTGTGTGTTCGTGTGTGTGTGTGTGTGTTCGTGTGTGTTCGTGTGTGTTCGTGTGTGTGTGTGTGTGTGTTCGTGTGTGTGTGTGTGTTTGTGTGTGTGTGTGTTCGTGTGTGTGTGTGTGTGTGTGTGTGTGTGTGTGTGTTCGTGTGTGTGTGTTCGTGTGTGTGTGTGTGTGTGTGTGTGTTCGTGTGTGTGTGTTCGTGTGTGTGTGTTCGTGTGTGTGTTCGTGTGTGTGTGTTCGTGTGTGTGTGTTCGTGTGTGTGTGTTCGTGTGTGTGTGTTCGTGTGTGTGTGTTCGTGTGTGTGTGTTCGTGTGTGTGTGTTCGTGTGTGTGTGTTCGTGTGTGTTCGTGTGTGTGTGTTCGTGTGTGTGTGTTCGTGTGTGTTCGTGTGTGTGTGTTCGTGTGTGTGTGTTCGTGTGTGTGTGTGTGTGTTCGTGTGTGTGTGTTCGTGTGTGTTCGTGTGTGTGTGTTCGTGTGTGTTCGTGTGTGTGTTCGTGTGTGTGTGTTCGTGTGTGTGTGTTCGTGTGTGTGTGTTCGTGTGTGTGTGTTCGTGTGTGTGTTCGTGTGTGTGTGTTCGTGTGTGTGTGTGTGTGTTCGTGTGTGTGTGTTCGTGTGTGTTTGTGTGTGTTCGTGTGTGTGTGTTTGCGTGTGTGTGTGTTTGTGTGTGTTCGTGTGTGTTCGTGTGTGTGTGTGTTCGTGTGTGTGTGTGTTCGTGTGTGTGTGTTCGTGTGTGTGTGTGTGTGTTCGTGTGTGTGTGTGTTCGTGTGTGTGTGTTCGTGTGTGTGTGTGTGTGTGTGTGTGTTCGTGTGTGTGTGTTCGTGTGTGTGTTCGTGTGTGTGTGTTCGTGTGTGTGTTCGTGTGTGTGTTCGTGTGTGTGTTCGTGTGTGTGTTCGTGTGTGTGTGTTCGTGTGTGTGTGTTCGTGTGTGTGTGTTCGTGTGTGTGTGTTCGTGTGTGTGTGTTCGTGTGTGTGTGTTCGTGTGTGTGTGTTCGTGTGTGTGTGTTCGTGTGTGTGTGTTCGTGTGTGTGTGTGTGTGTTCGTGTGTGTGTGTTCGTGTGTGTGTGTGTTCGTGTGTGTGTGTTCGTGTGTGTGTTCGTGTGTGTGTGTTCGTGTGTGTGTGTTCGTGTGTGTGTGTTCGTGTGTGTGTGTTCGTGTGTGTGTTCGTGTGTGTTCGTGTGTGTGTGTGTTCGTGTGTGTGTGTTCGTGTGTGTGTGTTCGTGTGTGTGTGTTCGTGTGTGTGTGTTCGTGTGTGTGTTCGTGTGTGTGTGTTCGTGTGTGTGTGTTCGTGTGTGTGTGTTCGTGTGTGTGTGTGTTCGTGTGTGTGTGTGTTCGTGTGTGTGTGTTCGTGTGTGTGTGTGTGTGTGTTCGTGTGTGTGTGTTCGTGTGTGTGTGTGTTCGTGTGTGTGTGTTCGTGTGTGTTCGTGTGTGTTCGTGTGTGTGTGTGTGTGTTCGTGTGTGTGTGTTCGTGTGTGTGTGTGTGTGTTCGTGTGTGTGTGTTCGTGTGTGTGTGTTCGTGTGTGTGTGTTCGTGTGTGTGTTCGTGTGTGTTCGTGTGTGTGTGTGTTCGTGTGTGTGTGTTCGTGTGTGTGTGTTCGTGTGTGTGTGTTCGTGTGTGTGTGTTCGTGTGTGTGTTCGTGTGTGTGTGTTCGTGTGTGTGTGTTCGTGTGTGTGTGTTCGTGTGTGTGTGTTCGTGTGTGTGTGTTCGTGTGTGTGTGTGTTCGTGTGTGTGTGTTCGTGTGTGTGTGTGTTCGTGTGTGTGTGTGTTCGTGTGTGTGTGTTCGTGTGTGTGTGTTCGTGTGTGTGTGTTCGTGTGTGTGTGTGTGTTCGTGTGTGTTCGTGTGTGTTCGTGTGTGTTCGTGTGTGTTCGTGTGTGTTCGTGTGTGTGTGTGTGTGTTCGTGTGTGTGTGTGTGTTCGTGTGTGTGTGTGTTCGTGTGTGTGTGTTCGTGTGTGTGTGTTCGTGTGTGTGTGTTCGTGTGTGTGTGTGTGTTCGTGTGTGTTCGTGTGTGTTCGTGTGTGTTCGTGTGTGTTCGTGCGCGTGTGTGTTCGTGTGTGTGTTCGTGTGTGTTCGTGTGTGTGTGTTCGTGTGTGTGTGTTCGTGTGTGTGTGTGTGTGTTCGTGTGTGTGTGTTCGTGTGTGTTCGTGTGTGTGTGTTCGTGTGTGTTCGTGTGTGTGTTCGTGTGTGTGTGTTCGTGTGTGTGTGTTCGTGTGTGTGTGTTCGTGTGTGTGTGTTCGTGTGTGTGTTCGTGTGTGTGTGTTCGTGTGTGTGTGTGTGTTCGTGTGTGTGTGTTCGTGTGTGTTTGTGTGTGTTCGTGTGTGTGTGTTTGCGTGTGTGTGTGTTTGTGTGTGTTTGTGTGTGTTTGTGTGTGTTCGTGTGTGTTCGTGTGTGTGTGTGTTCGTGTGTGTGTGTGTTCGTGTGTGTGTGTTCGTGTTCGTGTGTGTGTGTGTTCGTGTGTGTGTGTGTTCGTGTGTGTGTGTTCGTGTGTGTGTGTGTGTGTTCGTGTGTGTGTGTGTTCGTGTGTGTGTGTGTTCGTGTGTGTGTGTGTTCGTGTGTGTGTGTTCGTGTGTGTGTGTGTTCGTGTGTGTGTGTTCGTGTGTGTGTTCGTGTGTGTGTGTTCGTGTGTGTGTTCGTGTGTGTGTGTTCGTGTGTGTGTTCGTGTGTGTGTGTTCGTGTGTGTGTTCGTGTGTGTGTTCGTGTGTGTGTGTTCGTGTGTGTGTGTTCGTGTGTGTGTGTTCGTGTGTGTGTGTTCGTGTGTGTGTGTTCGTGTGTGTGTGTTCGTGTGTGTGTGTTCGTGTGTGTGTGTTCGTGTGTGTGTGTTCGTGTGTGTGTGTGTGTTCGTGTGTGTGTGTTCGTGTGTGTGTGTGTTCGTGTGTGTGTGTTCGTGTGTGTGTTCGTGTGTGTGTGTTCGTGTGTGTGTGTTCGTGTGTGTGTGTTCGTGTGTGTGTGTTCGTGTGTGTGTTCGTGTGTGTTCGTGTGTGTGTGTGTTCGTGTGTGTGTGTTCGTGTGTGTGTGTTCGTGTGTGTGTGTTCGTGTGTGTGTGTTCGTGTGTGTGTGTTCGTGTGTGTGTGTTCGTGTGTGTGTGTGTTCGTGTGTGTGTGTGTTCGTGTGTGTGTGTGTTCGTGTGTGTGTGTGTTCGTGTGTGTGTGTTCGTGTGTGTGTGTGTGTGTGTTCGTGTGTGTGTGTGTTCGTGTGTGTGTGTTCGTGTGTGTTCGTGTGTGTTCGTGTGTGTGTGTGTGTGTTCGTGTGTGTGTGTGTGTGTTCGTGTGTGTGTGTTCGTGTGTGTGTGTTCGTGTGTGTGTGTTCGTGTGTGTGTGTTCGTGTGTGTGTTCGTGTGTGTTCGTGTGTGTGTGTGTTCGTGTGTGTGTGTTCGTGTGTGTGTGTTCGTGTGTGTGTGTTCGTGTGTGTGTGTTCGTGTGTGTGTTCGTGTGTGTGTGTTCGTGTGTGTGTGTTCGTGTGTGTGTGTTCGTGTGTGTGTGTTCGTGTGTGTGTGTTCGTGTGTGTGTGTGTTCGTGTGTGTGTGTTCGTGTGTGTGTGTGTTCGTGTGTGTGTGTGTTCGTGTGTGTGTGTTCGTGTGTGTGTGTTCGTGTGTGTGTGTTCGTGTGTGTGTGTGTGTTCGTGTGTGTTCGTGTGTGTTCGTGTGTGTTCGTGTGTGTTCGTGTGTGTTCGTGTGTGTTCGTGTGTGTGTGTGTGTTCGTGTGTGTTCGTGTGTGTGTGTGTGTTCGTGTGTGTTCGTGTGTGTGTTCGTGTGTGTTCGTGTGTGTGTGTTCGTGTGTGTTCGTGTGTGTGTGTTCGTGTGTGTGTGTGTGTGTGTTCGTGTGTGTGTGTTCGTGTGTGTGTGTGTGTGTGTTCGTGTGTGTGTGTTCGTGTGTGTGTTCGTGTGTGTGTGTGTGTTCGTGTGTGTGTGTGTTCGTGTGTGTGTGTGTTCGTGTGTGTGTGTGTTCGTGTGTGTTCGTGTGTGTTCGTGTGTGTTTGTGTGTGTTCGTGTGTGTGTGTTCGTGTGTGTGTGTTCGTGTGTTTGTGTGTGTTCGTGTGTGTGTGTGTTCGTGTGTGTGTGTGTTCGTGTGTGTGTGTTCGTGTGTGTGTGTGTGTGTGTTCGTGTGTGTGTGTGTTCGTGTGTGTTCGTGTGTGTTCGTGTGTGTTCGTGTGTGTTTGTGTGTGTTCGTGTGTGTGTGTTCGTGTGTGTGTGTTCGTGTGTTTGTGTGTGTTCGTGTGTTTGTGTGTGTTCGTGTGTTTGTGTGTGTTCGTGTGTGTGTGTTCGTGTGTGTGTGTTCGTGTGTGTGTGTTCGTGTGTGTGTGTTCGTGTGTTTGTGTGTGTGTTCGTGTGTTTGTGTGTGTGTTCGTGTGTTTGTGTGTGTTCGTGTGTGTGTTTGTGTGTGTTCGTGTGTGTGTGTGTGTGTTCGTGTGTGTTCGTGTGTGTTCGTGTGTGTGTGTTCGTGTGTGTTCGTGTGTGTGTTCGTGTGTGTTCGTGTGTGTGTGTTCGTGTGTGTGTGTGTTCGTGTGTGTTCGTGTGTGTGTTCGTGTGTGTTCGTGTGTGTGTTTTCGTGTGTGTGTTTTCGTGTGTGTGTGTTCGTGTGTGTGTGTTCGTGTGTGTGTGTTCGTGTGTGTGTTTTCGTGTGTGTGTGTTCGTGTGTGTGTGTTCGTGTGTGTGTGTTCGTGTGTGTGTTTTCGTGTGTGTGTGTTCGTGTGTGTGTGTTCGTGTGTGTGTGTGTGTTCGTGTGTGTGTGTTCGTGTGTGTGTGTGTGTTCGTGTGTGTGTGTTCGTGTGTGTGTGTTCGTGTGTGTGTGTGTGTTCGTGTGTGTGTGTTCGTGTGTGTGTTCGTGTGTGTTCGTGTGTGTTCGTGCGTGTGTGTGTGTTCGTGTGTGTGTGTTCGTGTGTGTGTGTTCGTGTGTGTTCGTGTGTGTGTGTGTTCGTGTGTGTGTTCGTGTGTGTGTGTTCGTGTGTGTGTGTTCGTGTGTGTGTGTTCGTGTGTGTGTGTTCGTGTGTGTGTGTTCGTGTGTTCGTGTGTGTGTGTGTTCGTGTGTTCGTGTGTGTTCGTGTGTGTGTTCGTGTGTGTGTGTGTGTTCGTGTGTGTGTGTGTGTTCGTGTGTGTGTGTGTGTGTGTGTGTTCGTGTGTGTGTGTTCGTTCGTGTGTGTGTGTTCGTGTGTGTGTGTGTGTGTGTGTGTGTTCGTGTGTGTGTGTGTGTGTGTGTTCGTGTGTGTGTGTTCGTGTGTGTGTGTTCGTGTGTGTGTGTTCGTGTGTGTGTGTTCGTGTGTGTGTGTTCGTGTGTGTGTGTTCGTGTGTGTGTGTTCGTGTGTGTGTGTTCGTGTGTGGGTGTTCGTGTGTGTGTGTTCGTGTGTGTGTTCGTGTTCGTGTGTGTGTTCGTGTGTGTGTTCGTGTGTGTGTGTTCGTGTGTGTGTGTTCGTGTGTGTGTGTTCGTGTGTGTTCGTGTGTGTGTTCGTGTGTGTTCGTGTGTGTGTTCGTGTGTGTGTTCGTGTGTGTTCGTGTGTGTGTTCGTGTGTGTGTTCGTGTGTGTTCGTGTGTGTGTGTTCGTGTGTGTGTGTTCGTGTGTGTGTGTTCGTGTGTGTTCGTGTGTGTGTGTTCGTGTGTGTTCGTGTGTGTGTTCGTGTGTGTTCGTGTGTGTGTGTTCGTGTGTGTTCGTGTGTGTGTGTTCGTGTGTGTGTGTGTGTGTGTGTGTGTGTGTTCGTGTGTGTGTGTGTGTGTTCGTGTGTGTTCGTGTGTGTGTTCGTGTGTGTTCGTGTGTGTGTTTTCGTGTGTGTGTGTTCGTGTGTGTGTGTTCGTGTGTGTGTGTTCGTGTGTGTGTGTTCGTGTGTGTTCGTGTGTGTGTGTTCGTGTGTGTGTGTTCGTGTGTGTGTGTTCGTGTGTGTGTGTTCGTGTGTGTGTGTTCGTGTGTGTTCGTGTGTGTTCGTGTGTGTGTGTGTGTGTTCGTGTGTGTTCGTGTGTGTGTTCGTGTGTGTTCGTGTGTGTGTTCGTGTGTGTGTGTTCGTGTGTGTTCGTGTGTGTTCGTGTGTGTGTGTGTTCGTGTGTGTGTGTGTGTTCGTGTGTGTGTGTGTTCGTGTGTGTGTGTGTGTTCGTGTGTGTGTGTGTGTTCGTGTGTGTGTGTGTTCGTGTGTGTGTGTGTGTTCGTGTGTGTGTGTGTGTGTGTGTGTTCGTGTGTGTGTGTGTGTGTTCGTGTGTGTGTGTTCGTGTGTGTGTGTTCGTGTGTGTGTTCGTGTGTGTGTGTGTGTGTGTGTGTGTGTGTGTGTGTGTTCGTGTGTGTGTGTTCGTGTGTGTGTGTTCGTGTGTGTGTGTTCGTGTGTGTGTGTTCGTGTGTGTGTTCGTGTGTGTGTTCGTGTGTGTGTGT
>NW_028188148.1:0-37000 GCF_964204655.1 Triturus cristatus | reverse complement strand
TACTGGCGGTGTTAAGCATGAGTGCATCTAACACCATCCTTCGCTCTGTAAGCACTGGCAGTGTGAGGGGTGAGTATATCTCGCTCCATCCTTCACACTAACTCTACCACACTCTAAATGTATAGAAGGTGGCTCTCTGGATGTACTGGCGTGTTAAGCATGAGTGCATCTAACACCATCCTATCCTTCGCTCTGTAAGCACTGGCGGTTTAAGGGGTGAGTATATCTCACTCCATCCTTCACACTAACTCTACCACACTCTAAATGTATAGAAGGCGGCTCTCTCGATGTACTGGAGGTGTTAAGCATGAGTGCATCTAACACCATCCTTCGCTCTGTAAGCACTGGCAGTGTGAGGGGTGAGTATATCTCGCTCCATCCTTCACGCTAACTCTACCACACTCTAAATGTATAGAAGGCGGCTCTCTGGATGTACTGGCGGTGTTAAGCATGAGTGCATCTAACACCATCCTTCGCTCTGTAAGCACTGGCAGTGTGAGGGGTGAGTATATCTCACTCCATCCTTCACACTAACTCTACCACACTCTAAATGTATAGAAGGCGGCTCTCTTGTGTAGGAGAGTAGGGTCTGCTATCCTATGGTCACCCCAAATTTTTGCTTTTTGCTTCACTGGTTTTTGACATATTGAGGCTGTGGGCCTGCCAATCAGACCCCCAGCCTGCTGTTCTCTCTACTAAATTACAACTATGCACCCTAGGTGCATAACCAATTGGAAGTGGATCACCCTGTCAGCCCCTGTACCAGTGTACACTAGGTACCCAGGGCATTGGTGTACCCAAGGCCTGCCAAGGGCTGCAGCATGTATTATGCCACCCCAGGCTTGGCCTAACAATCTGACACAACTGGCTGATCACTCAGCTGGGGTAAGTTGGTGTAATCACCTCTTACTTAGGTGTAGTATACCTATACCTAACCTTAAATGGGACACCTGGTAACCTATAAGTCACTCCTATGGCAGGCCTTAACAATCCTGAAGGCAGAGTGCTTGGTTCCATGTGAGATGGTGCTCTGGCATGAGCTGAGCCTGTCTGCAGTGGTCGGAACAACTTCCTTCTACTGTTTCCAGATATCGTCATACCATATACTCTTAAGTGCATTATGAACCTCGCGGTTAAATGCTATCTTTGGTTTGGCTTTATCAAAACATGTCGAGTAAGGTGTCATACGAATTGGAATACTAACCCCTCGCCAATTCTGGCGACGGGGTTAGCATTCCACCCTTCTAGAGGGACACGACATGTACAGTACCTGAAACCCGGGTAAAATCAGACATAGCCTCAGCTCCACAAAATGGATGCTGCCACCACAGACACAAGTCTGCCCTCCTGCTGCTGGGAGTCCTTCCAGCTTGGGAGGTGTGGACAAAGGGTTTCCTGCCAGGGGAGGTGCGTGCACCACCCCAGACAGGATTTTGTGTATTGGTCAGGTAGGGCTTGAAAGAAACCAGACATGCCTGTGGCTCACAAGGAGCCTCGGTGCATATGCCAGTTCAAACCGGTCCTGGGGCACACCAGTCCCGGGCCTGGGGCGAGCTGGACAAAGGATTGGGGGTGTAACCACCCCCCTTCCTGGTCCCACCCTTAGGGAGGGACCTAGCAGGTAGTCCGGCCCCTAGAATCCGCTTAAAGGTAGGAGCTGTGTCCTAAGACTTCAGACATCCTGGAATCAACTTGAAACTAAGAAGAAGACGGGAACTTCGACATTCTGCTGCACAGAAGACTGAAGAAAATCTCCCCTGTGGTCAGGGAGTGACCACCTTGCTAACGCAAGCACCATCCAGCGAATCAACGTCTGCTTTGCCGCCGCCTCCCGCCGGAGCCCGAGCCCAGAGACTGACAAGACCTGGACCTCCAGACCTCTCACCGCCCGATCCACAATCCCTGAAAAGAGGAGACCCGTGGAGGCACCGAGACACGTGGAGCCAGCCATCTTGGAACGACTACGACAAGCTGACAAGTGCAACAACCGAGGCTCCCTCCAAGTTGTGCTTTGGGATCTGAGAAGCCCAACCCCCGAGCAGCATCTGCACCAAAGGTGAGCCCTCCAGCATCTCCACGATCTGCGTGGGGCCCTTCTGCATTTTGCCACTCGACGCGCCTAACCGGTTGCTGGCCCGCTGGCTAGTGGCCATCTTGGCGACGAACTCTACAAAATACACTGCTGGTCTGGTTGCTCCAGACTGGCCCTTGCTCCCCTCCAAAGGAGCAATCCCTCTGACCTTGCTGGTCAGAACCAACAGCTGATTTCCGAATCCTCCTTCAATTGCTTTTGCCAAGGCTTGTTTGCTTCGATCAAGTCGCCGACACCGCCGACAGCGAGAGCCTGCGTGGGACAGCTCGTGAGCCGACTCCTGGACGTCGTCGACCTTCAGGGACCACGTGGCTGCGGAGACAAGCTACCCCTCATCACCTGTTTGCACCCGACATCGCCTGGTACCCACCTGGTGCCACGCTGGTCACTGGCTAGTGACTGTGAACACGGTCCCCTCTGCTTACAGGTCTTCAACATCTCCGATCCACTCTTGGATCCACTGCATCTCTCCCGGACCGACCGCCTGCAGCATCTTTGTCTTCAAGCTCCACGGAACAGATAGAAGAAACCCGACGCACTTCGAGGCCTATGCACCCGCTTCCTGTGGGTGAGGTAAAGCTGGCACACCTGTGCCCAAGTGTAGTATTACATCTCTAGTGCCTGTGTTCCAAATCTTAAGTTCCTAGTCAACCCGGAAGATCTCCTTTGCAGTAACTTTGTACTTTTTACGCACCCATTGAAACCTATGGGAGCACGCGTGTGACTATTTGCTCTGCACACGCCACCCGTGGACCTCCTGGTCACTAACTGACGTTAGCTCCTTGTAGGCCCAGCGATTCTAGAGGCCCTACGCCTTTTCCCTTTTCTGTTCGTGGTACTTATACCACTATTTTAGTATATGGTTCGAGTGGCCACCAGGGCCTATCCATATAAAGTGCAACTTCTGTGTATTCTACTGTAATCTTGTTTGACGATTTGTGCTCCTGTGCTCATAAAGAGACTAGGGGTTACTTTGAGAAATAAATACATATATATTTTGAATATATATCTGTGTGGTGTCCTTTCATTGGTATAAAAGGGGGTTGCATTTGGTAAAACAGCTGGCTTAACACGCTTCACGAGTTTAGCCTCAAAGACTGCTTAGCCTACGCTACCACTAGGGCAGCTAGTCCGAAAAGGTTGACTTACAACCACACCATAAGGGTTGCTTGGCATGGTACAAGGTGATCACTTTAACTAGTGAGCATCATATACCAGGCCAACTTCTCACATTGGTGAGCAGCGGTTGGATTTGAGCTTGCTGTGTTTTACCATTGTAATCTCTTGGTTACCAATTGAAAGATCACATAGGTACCTGTAGGTACATATAAAACAAGATTAGATATACATAAGTTCTACTGAACTTAGTTGTTGTAGAGCAAAGGGAGTAGCACACCCTGACTACAACTACTAGATAGGTTTAGTAGGTAAACCCAAGTGTAGGTAGATTGCAACACATCCACCCACACTTAAGAGCAATGGCTGGGGCAGAGGGGTCCACTGTACCCATCTCTGTTGAGAGTGACCCCCAGAGGGCAACATCCAGCTTTGCTACCCTTAATCAGAATGAGCTCAGGCATTTGGCAACTCTTAGAGGCCTTAAACAGCCCAAGAACCCAAACTCTGCTGAGCTCAGAGAGCTCTTACAGAATGATGAGAATCAGAGAGCACTCAAGAAAGCTTCCCAGTTAGCCCCCTTAGGGTCAGGAACAGGAGGCCCCCCTTCTGAAGATACTACAGAGGTACCCAGTTCCAATAGCCATCCCTTAGATGAGAACCATACTACAGGGGAGGAAAGTGGTGAGGATACAGAAAGTAGTGATGATGAAGGGAGAACTAGCCCAGTGCCAAGTATTATACTTGGCCCAGCTAAACTAAGGCTATTGGGGACTGACAATGGGTTCACCCCATTGGATCTCCCCAGTGGACTTAACACAGGGCTTGGGAGGCAAAGGAATCGCTCAGGTGACTCCAATGCTTCTCATGGCTCTAGAGGCTCTCAAGGTCACTCCAGGAAAAGGATGACCACCCCTCAGAGGAGGGAACATGAGGCCAGAATGCAGGAAGCCCAGCTGAGGATCAGGAAGCAGGAGCTAGAAGTAGCCCTGATGGAAGAAAAACTGAACAAAGCTAGGCAACCTAGAGAGAGTGGGTCTATACCCACTGGTGGCAGCATTGTCCCTAAGGACAAAGATAGGGTCTTTGATAATAGGAACCTGTCTAAGGTTGTGCCCCCCTACAAAAGTGGGGATGACATCCACAAATGGATAACTGCTCTTGAGAGAGCCTGCAAAGTACAGCAGGTTCCTGAAGACCAGTGGGCAGCAATCCTCTGGCTCTCCTTTGAAGGAAGAGGCAGAGACAGACTCCTCACTGTTAGAGAAGAGGATGTCAGAAACTACAGAGTCCTGAAGAGTGTTCTGGTAGATGGGTTAGGCTTAACCACTGAACAGTACAGGTTAATGTTCAGAGACACCCAAAAGACACAGACTCAGGACTGGTCTGAATACATTGAATGTGCCACTAAGGCTTTGGAGGGTTGGTTGCTGGGAAGTAAGGTATCTGATTTTACAGGATTGTATAATTTGATGATGAGAGAACAGATTTTAAATAACTGTCAAAACCAGCAACTGCATCAACACTTGGTTGACTCTGATCTGACCTCTCCCCAAGAATTGGGAAAGAAGGCAGACAAATGGGTCAGAACCAGGGTTAAGCAAAAGAACCAGAACCAGGGCCAAGGGGGTGATCAGAAGAAAACAGACCAAAAGGGTGGAGATCAGAAACCTAAAGACCAGAAGTCTTCAACAGGGCCCCAAACTACTGCTAAGGAGGGTGGGTCCCAACAGTCCAAGAAGAAGAAAGAAGGTCAGAAGAAACCCTGGTGCAATCATTGTAAAAATACAACTCACTGGACTAGTGATTGCAAAAAGGGTGGAGCCCCCAACACTGTTGCCCCCAAGGCACCTGCTCCCAGTACTACTGTTAGCAGTGTTGGTCCCCAGACAAAGGGTGTAGAGGGAATCACTATGGGAACTGAAGGAGATTCTGACTTAGACAGAACCCTGACACAGGCAGTCTTGATCTGTGATGGGGACATTGATTTGTCCCTGACTGTGAGCCCCAGTAACCTGGGCAAGTACAGACAGACTCCTTTAATTAATGACAAAGTGGCTCAAGCCTACAGGGACACATGTGCCAGTGTCACTATGGTGACACCAGGCTTTGTGGACCCTGGACAGTACATACCAGGTGAGAACTACCTGGTGACCAATGCCAGCAATGCCACTACTTCACACAGTGTGGCAGTTGTTAACTTCTCATGGGGAGGGGTAACTGGCCTCAAAAGGGTTGTGGTTAGTGCAGACCTCCCAGTAGAATGTTTGTTGGGCAATGACCTAGAGAGTTCTCTATGGTCAGAAGTGGAGTACAGGACTCATGCAGAGATGTTAGGTATATCATCACATGTCCTTGCTGTGACCAGGTCACAGGCCAAAAAGTGCCTCACTGAACCTCAGGTCTTGGATCCTGGAACAATGGACCAAGCACCTACCAAGAAGAAGAACAGGAGGGTCAAGGCTGTGCCTTCCCCCCTGCCTCAGAGTGATGATCAGCCTTCCCAGGAAGCTGATCTAGAGGACCCTGAAGGAACTGTCCCTGAAGAGCTTGAACCTGATCAGGTTGAGTTTCTGGGGACAGGGGGACCTTCAAGGGCTGACTTGAGGCAGGCTCAGTTATCCTGTCCCTCTCTTGAACCCCTCAGACAGCTGGCTGCTGCTGAGGCTGCTGGGAATGCTCAAGGTACCCATAAAGTGTATTGGGATGAAGGGCTCCTTTATTCAGAGGCTAGAGACCCCAAGCCTGGTGCAACCAGGAGGTTGGTCATACCTCTGCAATTTAGGGGCTTCCTTCTTACCTTGGCCCATGACATTCCTTTAGCAGGACACTTAGGCCAGAACAAGACCTGGGACAGGCTTGTCCCTCACTTTCACTGGCCTCATATGAATGAAGATACAAAGGAGTTTTGTCGCTCCTGTGTCACCTGCCAAGCCAGTGGCAAATCAGGTAGCACAACAAAGGCCCCCCTAATACCACTACCTGTGGTGGGGGTCCCCTTTGAAAGAGTGGGAATAGACATAGTGGGTCCCATGGATCCTCCCACTGCATCTGGGCACAGATTTATACTGGTGGTAGTGGATCATGCCACCAGGTATCCAGAGGCAATTCCCCTTAGGACCACTACAGCACCTGTTGTGGCCAGGGCCCTGCTGGGAGTATTCTCCAGAGTGGGGTTTCCTAAGGAGGTAGTATCTGACAGAGGTACCAACTTTATGTCAGGATACTTGACAGCTATGTGGAAGGAATGTGGTGTCAACTACAAGTTCACCACCCCTTATCACCCACAATGCAATGGGCTTGTTGAGAGATTCAACAAGACCCTAAAGGGTATGATCAAAGGATTACCTGAAAAGCTCAGGCGAAGATGGGACATCCTTCTACCCTGCCTTCTGTTTGCTTACAGAGAGGTCCCACAAAAAGGAGTTGGCTACAGCCCCTTTGAATTGTTGTTTGGGCACCCTGTGAGAGGCCCACTGTGTTTGGTGAAGGAAGGATGGGAGTTACCTCTCAAAAAGCCTAAGCTAGACATAGTGGACTATGTACTTGGTCTCCGCTCCAGGATGGCTGAGTATATGGAGAAGGCATCCAAAAACCTTGAGGCAAGCCAGGCCTTACAGAAAGCTTGGCATGACCAAAAGGCTGTCTTGGTTGAGTTTCAGCCAGGACAGAAGGTATGGGTGTTGGAGCCAGTGGCCCCAGCAGCACTCCAAGACAAATGGTCTGGACCCCATACAATCCTGGAAGAAAAGGGAGAGGTCACCTACTTGGTAGACCTAGGAACTCCCAGGAGTCCCCACAGGGTACTCCATGTTAACAGGCTTAAAGCATATGTTGACAGGGCAGACATGGGCTTGCTCATGGCTACAGATGAGGGACAGGAGGAAGAGAGTGACCCTCTCCCAGACCTGTTGTCTCAGAACCCTGAAGATGGCTCAGTTGAAGGAGTGACCCTTGGAGGCAACCTCACTGCCCATCAGCAGACTGAATGTAGACAGGTTCTACAATCATTTTCACATATGTTTTCCTTGATACCTAGTCAAACTGACTGGTGTACCCATGTTGTGGACACTGGTGACAGTCTGCCTGTAAAGAACAAACTTTACAGACAACCTGACCACGTCAGGGACTGTATAAAGGCTGAGGTACATAAAATGCTGGAATTAGGTGTCATTGAACCCTCAGAGAGCCCCTGGGCTAGCCCAGTGGTTCTGGTCCCCAAACCTCACACCAAAGATGGCAAGAGAGAGATGAGGTTCTGTGTGGATTACAGAGGACTCAATGCTGTCACCAGGACAGATGCACACCCTATTCCAAGGGCAGATGAGCTCATAGACAAACTAGCTTCTGCAAAGTTTTTGAGCACATTTGACTTAACAGCTGGCTATTGGCAAATCAGATTAGCTGAGGAGTCTAAGGCCAAAACAGCATTCTCAACCCCAGGTGGGCATTATCAGTTTGTGGTGATGCCCTTTGGTCTGAAGAATGCACCTGCCACCTTCCAAAGGCTGGTGAACCAAGTCCTTACAGGGTTGGATGACTTTTGTCAGCATATCTTGATGACATTGCTGTCTTTAGCTCCACCTGGGAGGATCACCTGATCCACCTGAAGAAGGCTCTTGAGGCCCTGCAGAGGGCAGGCCTCACTATCAAGGCTACTAAGTGCCAGATAGGGCAGAGTAAGGTTGTGTATTTGGGCCACCTTGTAGGTGGAGGCCAAGTTCAACCACTGGAGAGTAAGATACAATCCATCAAGGACTGGTCCCCTCCAACCACCCAGACTCAAGTTCGAGCTTTCTTGGGCTTGACTGGGTACTACAGGAAGTTTGTTAAGAACTATGGGTCCATTGTGACCCCTCTTAATGATCTGACATCCAAGAAGATGCCCAAAAAGGTTCAGTGGACAGTAAGCTGTCAAAAGGCATTTGATGACCTGAAGGAGGCCATGTGCTCTGCACCTATCCTGAAAAGTCCTGACTACTCCAAAGAGTTTATTGTCCAAACAGATGCTTCTGAGTTGGGTGTGGGAGCTGTGCTGTCACAACTTAATGTAGATGGTCAAGACCAACCCATTGCTTTTATTAGCAGAAGGTTGACCCCCAGAGAGAAGAATTGGTCAGCTATTGAGAGGGAGGCCTTTGCTGTGGTGTGGGCCCTGAAGAAGCTGAGGCCATACTTGTTTGGCACTCACTTCAAGATTCAGACCGACCATAAGCCCCTCTTGTGGCTAAATCAGATGAAGGGTGAAAATCCCAAACTGCTTAGGTGGTCCATTTCCCTACAGGGGATGGACTTTACAGTGGAGCACCGGCCAGGTACTGACCATGGGAATGCAGATGGTCTCTCCAGGTACTTCCACTTAGGACATGAAGACGAGACTGGTCAAGGCTAGTTTAATGTCCCAGCGTTTGGGGGGGGGTTGTGTAGGAGAGTAGGGTCTGCTATCCTATGGTCACCCCAAATTTTTGCTTTTTGCTTCACTGGTTTTTGACATATTGAGGCTGTGGGCCTGCCAATCAGACCCCCAGCCTGCTGTTCTCTCTACTAAATTACAACTATGCACCCTAGGTGCATAACCAATTGGAAGTGGATCACCCTGTCAGCCCCTGTACCAGTGTACACTAGGTACCCAGGGCATTGGTGTACCCAAGGCCTGCCAAGGGCTGCAGCATGTATTATGCCACCCCAGGCTTGGCCTAACAATCTGACACAACTGGCTGATCACTCAGCTGGGGTAAGTTGGTGTAATCACCTCTTACTTAGGTGTAGTATACCTATACCTAACCTTAAATGGGACACCTGGTAACCTTTAAGTCACTCCTATGGCAGGCCTTAACAATCCTGAAGGCAGAGTGCTTGGTTCCATGTGAGATGGTGCTCTGGCATGAGCTGAGCCTGTCTGCAGTGGTCGGAACAACTTCCTTCTACTGTTTCCAGATATCGTCATACCATATACTCTTAAGTGCATTATGAACCTCGCGGTTAAATGCTATCTTTGGTTTGGCTTTATCAAAACATGTCGAGTAAGGTGTCATACGAATTGGAATACTAACCCCTCGCCAATTCTGGCGACGGGGTTAGCATTCCACCCTTCTAGAGGGACACGACATGTACAGTACCTGAAACCCGGGTAAAATCAGACATAGCCTCAGCTCCACAAAATGGATGCTGCCACCACAGACACAAGTCTGCCCTCCTGCTGCTGGGAGTCCTTCCAGCTTGGGAGGTGTGGACAAAGGGTTTCCTGCCAGGGGAGGTGCGTGCACCACCCCAGACAGGATTTTGTGTATTGGTCAGGTAGGGCTTGAAAGAAACCAGACATGCCTGTGGCTCACAAGGAGCCTCGGTGCATATGCCAGTTCAAACCGGTCCTGGGGCACACCAGTCCCGGGCCTGGGGCGAGCTGGACAAAGGATTGGGGGTGTAACCACCCCCCTTCCTGGTCCCACCCTTAGGGAGGGACCTAGCAGGTAGTCCGGCCCCTAGAATCCGCTTAAAGGTAGGAGCTGTGTCCTAAGACTTCAGACATCCTGGAATCAACTTGAAACTAAGAAGAAGACGGGAACTTCGACATTCTGCTGCACAGAAGACTGAAGAAAATCTCCCCTGTGGTCAGGGAGTGACCACCTTGCTAACGCAAGCACCATCCAGCGAATCAACGTCTGCTTTGCCGCCGCCTCCCGCCGGAGCCCGAGCCCAGAGACTGACAAGACCTGGACCTCCAGACCTCTCACCGCCCGATCCACAGTCCCTGAAAAGAGGAGACCCGTGGAGGCACCGAGACACGTGGAGCCAGCCATCTTGGAACGACTACGACAAGCTGACAAGTGCAACAACCGAGGCTCCCTCCAAGTTGTGCTTTGGGATCTGAGAAGCCCAACCCCCGAGCAGCATCTGCACCAAAGGTGAGCCCTCCAGCATCTCCACGATCTGCGTGGGGCCCTTCTGCATTTTGCCACTCGACGCGCCTAACCGGTTGCTGGCCCGCTGGCTAGTGGCCATCTTGGCGACGAACTCTACAAAATACACTGCTGGTCTGGTTGCTCCAGACTGGCCCTTGCTCCCCTCCAAAGGAGCAATCCCTCTGACCTTGCTGGTCAGAACCAACAGCTGATTTCCGAATCCTCCTTCAATTGCTTTTGCCAAGGCTTGTTTGCTTCGATCAAGTCGCCGACACCGCCGACAGCGAGAACCTGCGTGGGACAGCTCGTGAGCCGACTCCTGGACGTCGTCAACCTTCAGGGACCACGTGGCTGCGGAGACAAGCTACCCCTCATCACCTGTTTGCACCCGACATCGCCTGGTACCCACCTGGTGCCACGCTGGTCACTGGCTAGTGACTGTGAACACGGTCCCCTCTGCTTACAGGTCTTCAACATCTCCGATCCACTCTTGGATCCACTGCATCTCTCCCGGACCGACCGCCTGCAGCATCTTTGTCTTCAAGCTCCACGGAACAGATAGAAGAAACCCGACGCACTTCGAGGCCTATGCACCCGCTTCCTGTGGGTGAGGTAAAGCTGGCACACCTGTGCCCAAGTGTAGTATTACATCTCTAGTGCCTGTGTTCCAAATCTTAAGTTCCTAGTCAACCCGGAAGATCTCCTTTGCAGTAACTTTGTACTTTTTACGCACCCATTGAAACCTATGGGAGCACGCGTGTGACTATTTGCTCTGCACACGCCACCCGTGGACCTCCTGGTCACTAACTGACGTTAGCTCCTTGTAGGCCCAGCGATTCTAGAGGCCCTAGGCCTTTTCCCTTTTCTGTTCGTGGTACTTATACCACTATTTTAGTATATGGTTCGAGTGGCCACCAGGGCCTATCCATATAAAGTGCAACTTCTGTGTATTCTACTGTAATCTTGTTTGACGATTTGTGCTCCTGTGCTCATAAAGAGACTAGGGGTTACTTTGAGAAATAAATACATATATATTTTGAATATATATCTGTGTGGTGTCCTTTCATTGGTATAAAAGGGGGTTGCATTTGGTAAAACAGCTGGCTTAACACGCTTCACGAGTTTAGCCTCAAAGACTGCTTAGCCTACGCTACCACTAGGGCAGCTAGTCCGAAAAGGTTGACTTACAACCACACCATAAGGGTTGCTTGGCATGGTACAAGGTGATCACTTTAACTAGTGAGCATCATATACCAGGCCAACTTCTCACATGGATGTACTGGCGGTGTTAAGCATGAGTGCATCTAACACCATCCATCTCTCTGTACGCACTGGCAGTGTGAGGGGTGAGTATATCTCGCTCTATCCTTCACACTAACTCTACCACACTGTAAATGTATAGAAGGCGGCTCTCTGGCGGTACTGGCGTGTTAAGCATGAGTGCATCTAACACCATACTTCGCTCTGTAAGCACTGGCAGTGTAAGGGGTAAGTATATCTCACTCCATCCTTCACACTAACTCTACCACACTCTAAATGTATAGAAGGCGGCTCTCTGGATGCACTGGCGTGTTAAGCATGAGTGCATCTAACACCATCCTTCACTCTGTAAGCACTGGCGGTTTAAGGGGTGAGCATATCTCACTCCATCCTTCACACTTACTCTACCACACTGTAAATGTATAGAAGGCGGCTTTCTGGGTGCACTGGCGTGTTAAGCATGAGTGCATCTTACACCATCCTTCGCTCTGTAAGCACTGGCAGTGTGAGGGGTGAGTATATCTTGCTCCATCCTTCACACTAACTCTACCACACTCTAAATGTATAGAAGGCGGCTCACTGGATGTACTGGCGGTGTTAAGCATGAGTGCATCTAACACCATCCTTCGCTCTGTAAGCACTCGCAGTGTGAGGGGTGAGTATATCTCACTCCATCCTTCACACTAACTCTACCACACTGTAAATGTATAGAAGGCGGCTCTCAGGATGTACTGGCGTGTTAAGCATGAGTGCATCTAACACCATCCTTCGCTCTGTAAGCACTGGCAGTGTACGGGGTGAGTATATCTCGCTCCATCCTTCACATTAACTCTACCACACTCTAAATGTATAGAAGGCGGCCCTCTGGATGTACTGGCGGTGTTAAGCATGAGTGCATCTAACACCATCCTTCGCTCTGTAAGCACTGGCGGTTTAAGGGGTGAGTATATCTCACTCCATCGTTCACACTAACTCTACCACACTCTAAATGTATAGAAGGCGGCTCTCTGGATGTACTGGCGTGTTAAGCATGAGTGCATCTAACACCATCCTTCGCTCTGTAAGCACTGGCGGTTTAAGGGGTGAGTATATCTCACTCCATCCTTCACACTAACTCTACCACACTCTAAATGTATAGAAGGCGGCTCTCTCGATGTACTGGCGGTGTTAAGCATGAGTGCATCTAACACCATCCTTTGCTCTGTAAGCACTGGCAGTGTGAGGGGTGAGTATATCTCTCTCCATCCTTCACACTAACTCTACCACACTCTAAATGTATAGAAGGCGGCTCTCTGGATGTACTGGCGGTGTTAAGCATGAGTGCATCTAACACCATCCTTCGCTCTGCAAGCACTGGCAGTGTGAGGGGTGAGTATATCTCACTCCATCCTTCACACTAACTCTACCACACTCTAAATGTATAGAAGGCGGCTCTCTGGATGTACTGGCGGTGTTAAGCATGAGTGCATCTAACACCATCCTTCTCTCTGTACGCACTGGCAGTGTGAGGGGTGAGTATATCTCGCTCCATCCTTCACACTAACTCTACCACACTGTAAATGTATAGAAGGCGGCTCTCTGGATGTACTGGCGTGTTAAGCATGAGTGCATCTAACACCATCCTTCACTCTGTAAGCACTGGCGGTTTAAGGGGTGAGTATATCTCACTCCATCCTTCACACTTACTCTACCACACTGTAAATGTATAGAAGGCGGCTTTCTGGGTGCACTGGCGTGTTAAGCATGAGTGCATCTTACACCACCCTTCGCTCTGTAAGCACTGGCAGTGTGAGGGGTGAGTATATCTCGCTCCATCCTTCACACTAACTCTACCACACTCTAAATGTATAGAAGGCGGCTCACTGGATGTACTGGCGGTGTTAAGCATGAGTGCATCTAACACCATCCTTTGCTCTGTAAGCACTCGCAGTGTGAGGGGTGAGTATATCTCACTCCATCCTTCACACTAACTCTACCACACTGTAAATGTATAGAAGGCGGCTCTCTGGATGTACTGGCGTGTTAAGCATGAGTGCATCTAACACCATCCTTTGCTCTGTAAGCACTGGCAGTGTACGGGGTGAGTATATCTCGCTCCATCCTTCACACTAACTCTACCACACTCTAAATGTATAGAAGGCTGCCCTCTGGATGTACTGGCGGTGTTAAGCATGAGTGCATCTAACACCATCCTTCGCTCTGTAAGCACTGGCGGTTTAAGGGGTGAGTATATCTCACTCCATCCTTCACACTAACTCTACCACACTCTAAATGTATAGAAGGCGGCTCTCTGGATGTACTGGCGTGTTAAGCATGAGTGCATCTAACACCATCCTTCACTCTGTAAGCACTGGCGGTTTAAAGGGTGAGTATATCTCACACCATCCTTCACACTAACTCTACCACACTCTAAATGTATAGAAGGCGGCTCTCTGGATGTACTGGCGGTGTTAAGCATGAGTGCATCTAACACCATCCTTTGCTCTGTAAGCACTGGCAGTGTGAGGGCTGAGTATATCTCGCTCCATCCTTCACACTAACTCTACCACACTCTAAATGTATAGAAGGCGGCTCTCTGGATGTATTGGCGGTGTTAAGCATGAGTGCATCTAACACCGTCCTTCGCTCTGTAAGCACTGGCAGTGAGAGGGGTGAGTATATCTCACTCCATCTTTCACACTAACTCTACCACACTCTAAATGTATAAAAGGCGGCTCTCTGGATGTACTGGCGTGTTAAGCATGAGTGCATCTAACACTATCCTATCCTTCGCTCTGTAAGCACTGGCGGTTTAAGGGGTGAGTATATCTCACTCCATCCTTCACACTAACTCTACCACACTCTAAATGTATAGAAGGCGGCTCTCTGGATGTTCTGGCGGTGTTAAGCATGAGTGCATCTAACACCATCCTTCGCTCTGTAAGCACTGGCAGTGTGAGGGGTGAGTATATCTCACTCCATCCTTCACAATAACTCTACCACACTCTAAATGTATAGAAGGCGGCTCTCTGGATGTACTGGCGTGTCAGGCATGAGTGCATCTAACACCATCCTTCGCTCTGTAAGCACTGGCGGTTTAAGGGGTGAGTATATCTCACTCCATCATTCACACTAACTCTACCACACTCTAAATGTAAAAAAAGGCGGCTCTCTGGGTGCACTGGCGTGTTAAGCCTGAGTGCATCTAACACCATCCTTCACTCTGTAAGCACTGGCGGTTTAAGGGGTGAGTATATCTCACTCCATCCTTCACACTAACTCTACCACACTCTAAATGTATAGAAGGCGGCCCTCTGGATGTACTGGCGGTGTTAAGCATGAGTGCATGTAACACCATCCTTCGCTCTGTAAGCACTGGCGGTTTAAGGGGTGAGTATATCTCACTCCATCCTTCACACTAACTCTACCACACTCTAAATGTATAGAAGGCGGCTCTCTGGATGTACTGGCGGTGTTAAGCATGAGTGCATCTAACACCATCCTTCGCTCTGTAAGCACTGGCAGTGTGAGGGGTGAGTATATCTCGCTCCATCCTTCACACTAACTCTACCACACTCTAAATGTATAGAAGGTGGCTCTCTGGATGTACTGGCGTGTTAAGCATGAGTGCATCTAACACCATCCTATCCTTCGCTCTGTAAGCACTGGCGGTTTAAGGGGTGAGTATATCTCACTCCATCCTTCACACTAACTCTACCACACTCTAAATGTATAGAAGGCGGCTCTCTCGATGTACTGGAGGTGTTAAGCATGAGTGCATCTAACACCATCCTTCGCTCTGTAAGCACTGGCAGTGTGAGGGGTGAGTATATCTCACTCCATCCTTCACACTAACTCTACCACACTCTAAATGTATAGAAGGCGGCTCTCTGGATGTACTGGCGGTGTTAAGCATGAGTGCATCTAACACCATCCATCTCTCTGTACGCACTGGCAGTGTGAGGGGTGAGTATATCTCGCTCCATCCTTCACACTAACTCTACCACACTGTAAATGTATAGAAGGCGGCTCTCTGGCGGTACTGGCGTGTTAAGCATGAGTGCATCTAACACAGTACTTCACTCTGTAAGCACTGGCAGTGTAAGGGGTAAGTATATCTCACTCCATCCTTCACACTAACTCTACCACACTCTAAATGTATAGAAGGCGGCTCTCTGGATGCACTGGCGTGTTAAGCATGAGTGCATCTAACACCATCCTTCACTCTGTAAGCACTGGCGGTTTAAGGGGTGAGCATACCTCACTCCATCCTTCACACTTACTCTACCACACTGTAAATGTATAGAAGGCGGCTTTCTGGGTGCACTGGCGTGTTAAGCATGAGTGCATCTTACACCATCCTTCGCTCTGTAAGCACTGGCAGTGTGAGGGGTGAGTATATCTCGCTCCATCCTTCACACTAACTCTACCACACTCTAAATGTATAGAAGGCGGCTCACTGGATGTACTGGCGGTGTTAAGCATGAGTGCATCTAACACCATCCTTCGCTCTGTAAGCACTCGCAGTGTGAGGGGTGAGTATATCTCACTCCATCCTTCACACTAACTCTACCACACTGTAAATGTATAGAAGGCGGCTCTCAGGATGTACTGGCGTGTTAAGCATGAGTGCATCTAACACCATCCTTCGCTCTGTAAGCACTGGCAGTGTACGGGGTGAGTATATCTCGCTCCATCCTTCACATTAACTCTACCACACTCTAAATGTATAGAAGGCGTCCCTCTGGATGTACTGGCGGTGTTAAGCATGAGTGCATCTAACACCATCCTTCGCTCTGTAAGCACTGGCGGTTTAAGGGGTGAATATATCTCACTCCATCGTTCACACTAACTCTACCACACTCTAAATGTATAGAAGGCGGCTCTCTGGATGTACTGGCGTGTTAAACATGAGTGCATCTAACACCATCCTTCACTCTGTAAGCACTGGCGGTTTAAGGGGTGAGTATATCTCACTCCATCCTTCACACTAACTCTACCACACTCTAAATGTATAGAAGGCGGCTCTCTCGATGTACTGGCGGTGTTAAGCATGAGTGCATCTAACACCATCCTTCGCTCTGTAAGCACTGGCAGTGTGAGGGGTGAGTATATCTCACTCCATCCTTCACAATAACTCTACCACACTCTAAATGTATAGAAGGCGGCTCTCTGGATGTTCTGGCGGTGTTAAGCATGAGTGCATCTAACACCATCCTTCGCTCTGTAAGCACTGGCAGTGTGAGGGGTGAGTATATCTCACTCCATCCTTCACAATAACTCTACCACACTCTAAATGTATAGAAGGCGGCTCTCTGGATGTACTGGCGTGTCAAGCATGAGTGCATCTAACACCATCCTTCGCTCTGTAAGCACTGGCAGTTTAAGGGGTGAGTATATCTCACTCCATCGTTCACACTAACTCTACCACACTCTAAATGTATAGAAGGCGGCTCTCTGGATGTACTGGCGTGTTAAGCATGAGTGCATCTAACACCATCCTTCGCTCTGTAAGCACTGGCGGTTTAAGGGGTGAGTATATCTCACTCCATCCTTCACACTAACTCTACCACACTCTAAATGTATAGAAGGCGGCTCTCTCGATGTACTGGCGGTGTTAAGCATGAGTGCATCTAACACCATCCTTCGCTCTGTAAGCACTGGCAGTGTGAGGGGTGAGTATATCTCTCTCCATCCTTCACACTAACTCTACCACACTCTAAATGTATAGAAGGCGGCTCTCTGGATGTACTGGCGGTGTTAAGCATGAGTGCATCTAACACCATCCTTCGCTCTGCAAGCACTGGCAGTGTGAGGGGTGAGTATATCTCACTCCATCCTTCACACTAACTCTACCACACTCTAAATGTATAGAAGGCGGCTCTCTGGATGTACTGGCGGTGTTAAGCATGAGTGCATCTAACACCATCCTTCTCTCTGTACGCACTGGCAGTGTGAGGGGTGAGTATATCTCGCTCCATCCTTCACACTAACTCTACCACACTGTAAATGTATAGAAGGCGGCTCTCTGGATGTACTGGCGTGTTAAGCATGAGTGCATCTAACACCATCCTTCACTCTGTAAGCACTGGCGGTTTAAGGGGTGAGTATATCTCACTCCATCCTTCACACTTACTCTACCACACTGTAAATGTATAGAAGGCGGCTTTCTGGGTGCACTGGCGTGTTAAGCATGAGTGCATCTTACACCACCCTTCGCTCTGTAAGCACTGGCAGTGTGAGGGGTGAGTATATCTCGCTCCATCCTTCACACTAACTCTACCACACTCTAAATGTATAGAAGGCGGCTCACTGGATGTACTGGCGGTGTTAAGCATGAGTGCATCTAACACCATCCTTTGCTCTGTAAGCACTCGCAGTGTGAGGGGTGAGTATATCTCACTCCATCCTTCACACTAACTCTACCACACTGTAAATGTATAGAAGGCGGCTCTCTGGATGTACTGGCGTGTTAAGCATGAGTGCATCTAACACCATCCTTTGCTCTGTAAGCACTGGCAGTGTACGGGGTGAGTATATCTCGCTCCATCCTTCACACTAACTCTACCACACTCTAAATGTATAGAAGGCGGCCCTCTGGATGTACTGGCGGTGTTAAGCATGAGTGCATCTAACACCATCCTTCGCTCTGTAAGCACTGGCGGTTTAAGGGGTGAGTATATCTCACTCCATCCTTCACACTAACTCTACCACACTCTAAATGTATAGAAGGCGGCTCTCTGGATGTACTGGCGTGTTAAGCATGAGTGCATCTAACACCATCCTTCACTCTGTAAGCACTGGCGGTTTAAAGGGTGAGTATATCTCACACCATCCTTCACACTAACTCTACCACACTCTAAATGTATAGAAGGCGGCTCTCTGGATGTACTGGCGGTGTTAAGCATGAGTGCATCTAACACCATCCTTTGCTCTGTAAGCACTGGCAGTGTGAGGGCTGAGTATATCTCGCTCCATCCTTCACACTAACTCTACCACACTCTAAATGTATAGAAGGCGGCTCTCTGGATGTATTGGCGGTGTTAAGCATGAGTGCATCTAACACCGTCCTTCGCTCTGTAAGCACTGGCAGTGAGAGGGGTGAGTATATCTCACTCCATCTTTCACACTAACTCTACCACACTCTAAATGTATAAAAGGCGGCTCTCTGGATGTACTGGCGTGTTAAGCATGAGTGCATCTAACACTATCCTATCCTTCGCTCTGTAAGCACTGGCGGTTTAAGGGGTGAGTATATCTCACTCCATCCTTCACACTAACTCTACCACACTCTAAATGTATAGAAGGCGGCTCTCTGGATGTTCTGGCGGTGTTAAGCATGAGTGCATCTAACACCATCCTTCGCTCTGTAAGCACTGGCAGTGTGAGGGGTGAGTATATCTCACTCCATCCTTCACAATAACTCTACCACACTCTAAATGTATAGAAGGCGGCTCTCTGGATGTACTGGCGTGTCAAGCATGAGTGCATATAACACCATCCTTCGCTCTGTAAGCACTGGCGGTTTAAGGGGTGAGTATATCTCACTCCATCATTCACACTAACTCTACCACACTCTAAATGTAAAAAAAGGCGGCTCTCTGGGTGCACTGGCGTGTTAAGCCTGAGTGCATCTAACACCATCCTTCACTCTGTAAGCACTGGCGGTTTAAGGGGTGAGTATATCTCACTCCATCCTTCACACTAACTCTACCACACTCTAAATGTATAGAAGGCGGCCCTCTGGATGTACTGGCGGTGTTAAGCATGAGTGCATGTAACACCATCCTTCGCTCTGTAAGCACTGGCGGTTTAAGGGGTGAGTATATCTCACTCCATCCTTCACACTAACTCTACCACACTCTAAATGTATAGAAGGCGGCTCTCTGGATGTACTGGCGGTGTTAAGCATGAGTGCATCTAACACCATCCTTCGCTCTGTAAGCACTGGCAGTGTGAGGGGTGAGTATATCTCGCTCCATCCTTCACACTAACTCTACCACACTCTAAATGTATAGAAGGTGGCTCTCTGGATGTACTGGCGTGTTAAGCATGAGTGCATCTAACACCATCCTATCCTTCGCTCTGTAAGCACTGGCGGTTTAAGGGGTGAGTATATCTCACTCCATCCTTCACACTAACTCTACCACACTCTAAATGTATAGAAGGCGGCTCTCTCGATGTACTGGAGGTGTTAAGCATGAGTGCATCTAACACCATCCTTCGCTCTGTAAGCACTGGCAGTGTGAGGGGTGAGTATATCTCGCCCAATCCTTCACACTAACTCTACCACACTCTAAATGTATAGAAGGCGGCTCTCTGGATGTACTGGCGGTGTTAAGCATGAGTGCATCTAACACCATCCTTCGCTCTGTAAGCACTGGCAGTGTGAGGGGTGAGTATATCTCACTCCATCCTTCACACTAACTCTACCACACTCTAAATGTATAGAAGGCGGCTCTCTGGATGTACTAGCGGTGTTAAGCATGAGTGCATCTAACACCTTCCATCTCTCTGTACGCACTGGCAGTGTGAGGGGTGAGTATATCTCGCTCCATCCTTCACACTAACTCTACCACACTGTAAATGTATAGAAGGCGGCTCTCTGGCGGTACTGGCGTGTTAAGCATGAGTGCATCTAACACCATACTTCGCTCTGTAAGCACTGGCAGTGTAAGGGGTAAGTATATCTCACTCCATCCTTCACACTAACTCTACCACACTCTAAATGTATAGAAGGCGGCTCTCTGGATGCACTGGCGTGTTAAGCATGAGTGCATCTAACACCATCCTTCACTCTGTAAGCACTGGCGGTTTAAGGGGTGAGCATATCTCACTCCATCCTTCACACTTACTCTACCACACTGTAAATGTATAGAAGGCGGCTTTCTGGGTGCACTGGCGTGTTAAGCATGAGTGCATCTTACACCATCCTTCGCTCTGTAAGCACTGGCAGTGTGAGGGGTGAGTATATCTCGCTCCATCCTTCACACTAACTCTACCACACTCTAAATGTATAGAAGGCGGCTCACTGGATGTACTGGCGGTGTTAAGCATGAGTGCATCTAACACCATCCTTCGCTCTGTAAGCACTCGCAGTGTGAGGGGTGAGTATATCTCACTCCATCCTTCACACTAACTCTACCACACTGTAAATGTATAGAAGGCGGCTCTCAGAATGTACTGGCGTGTTAAGCATGAGTGCATCTAACACCATCCTTCGCTCTGTAAGCACTGGCAGTGTACGGGGTGAGTATATCTCACTCCATCGTTCACACTAACTCTACCACACTCTAAATGTATAGAAGGCGGCTCTCTCGATGTACTGGCGGTGTTAAGCATGAGTGCATCTAACACCATCCTTCGCTCTGTAAGCACTGGCAGTGTGAGGGGTGAGTATATCTCTCTCCATCCTTCACACTAACTCTACCACACTCTAAATGTATAGAAGGCGGCTCTCTGGATGTACTGGCGGTGTTAAGCATGAGTGCATCTAACACCATCCTTCGCTCTGCAAGCACTGGCAGTGTGAGGGGTGAGTATATCTCACTCCATCCTTCACACTAACTCTACCACACTCTAAATGTATAGAAGGCGGCTCTCTGGATGTACTGGCGGTGTTAAGCATGAGTGCATCTAACACCATCCTTCTCTCTGTACGCACTGGCAGTGTGAGGGGTGAGTATATCTCGCTCCATCCTTCACACTAACTCTACCACACTGTAAATGTATAGAAGGCGGCTCTCTGGATGTACTGGCGTGTTAAGCATGAGTGCATCTAACACCATCCTTCACTCTGTAAGCACTGGTGGTTTAAGGGGTGAGTATATCTCACTCCATCCTTCACACTTACTCTACCACACTGTAAATGTATAGAAGGCGGCTTTCTGGGTGCACTGGCGTGTTAAGCATGAGTGCATCTTACACCACCCTTCGCTCTGTAAGCACTGGCAGTGTGAGGGGTGAGTATATCTCGCTCCATCCTTCACACTAACTCTACCACACTCTAAATGTATAGAAGGCAGCTCACTGGATGTACTGGCGGTGTTAAGCATGAGTGCATCTAACACCATCCTTTGCTCTGTAAGCACTCGCAGTGTGAGGGGTGAGTATATCTCACTCCATCCTTCACACTAACTCTACCACACTGTAAATGTATAGAAGGCGGCTCTCTGGATGTACTGGCGTGTTAAGCATGAGTGCATCTAACACCATCCTTTGCTCTGTAAGCACTGGCAGTGTACGGGGTGAGTATATCTCGCTCCATCCTTCACACTAACTCTACCACACTCTAAATGTATAGAAGGCGGCCCTCTGGATGTACTGGCGTGTTAAGCATGAGTGCATCTAACACCATCCTTCACTCTGTAAGCACTGGCGGTTAAAGGGGTGAGTATATCTCACTCCATCCTTCACACTAACTCTACCACACTCTAAATGTATAGAAGGCGGCTCTCTGGATGTACTGGCGTGTTAAGCATGAGTGCATCTAACACCATCCTTCACTCTGTAAGCACTGGCGGTTTAAAGGGTGAGTATATCTCACACCATCCTTCACACTAACTCTACCACACTCTAAATGTATAGAAGGCGGCTCTCTGGATGTACTGGCGGTGTTAAGCATGAGTGCATCTAACACCATCCTTTGCTCTGTAAGCACTGGCAGTGTGAGGGCTGAGTATATCTCGCTCCATCCTTCACACTAACTCTACCACACTCTAAATGTATAGAAGGCGGCTCTCTGGATGTATTGGCGGTGTTAAGCATGAGTGCATCTAACACCGTCCTTCGCTCTGTAAGCACTGGCAGTGAGAGGGGTGAGTATATCTCACTCCATCTTTCACACTAACTCTACCACACTCTAAATGTATAAAAGGCGGCTCTCTGGATGTACTGGCGTGTTAAGCATGAGTGCATCTAACACTATCCTATCCTTCGCTCTGTAAGCACTGGCGGTTTAAGGGGTGAGTATATCTCACTCCATCCTTCACACTAACTCTACCACACTCTAAATGTATAGAAGGCGGCTCTCTGGATGTTCTGGCGGTGTTAAGCATGAGTGCATCTAACACCATCCTTCGCTCTGTAAGCACTGGCAGTGTGAGGGGTGAGTATATCTCACTCCATCCTTCACAATAACTCTACCACACTCTAAATGTATAGAAGGCGGCTCTCTGGATGTACTGGCGTGTCAAGCATGAATGCATCTAACACCATCCTTCGCTCTGTAAGCACTGGCGGTTTAAGGGGTGAGTATATCTCACTCCATCATTCACACTAACTCTACCACACTCTAAATGTAAAAAAAGGCGGCTCTCTGGGTGCACTGGCGTGTTAAGCCTGAGTGCATCTAACACCATCCTTCACTCTGTAAGCACTGGCGGTTTAAGGGGTGAGTATATCTCACTCTATCCTTCACACTAACTCTACCACACTCTAAATGTATAGAAGGCGGCCCTCTGGATGTACTGGCGGTGTTAAGCATGAGTGCATGTAACACCATCCTTCGCTCTGTAAGCACTGGCAGTTTAAGGGGTGAGTATATCTCACTCCATCCTTCACACTAACTCTACCACACTCTAAATGTATAGAAGGCGGCTCTCTGGATGTACTGGCGTGTTAAGCATGAGTGCATCTAACACCTTCCTTCGCTCTGTAAGCACTGACGGTTTAAGGGGTGAGTATATCTCACTCCATCCTTCACACTAACTCTACCACACTCTAAATGTATAGAAGGCGGCTCTCTCGATGTACTGGCGGTGTTAAGCATGAGTGCATCTAACACCATCCTTCGCTCTGTAAGCACTGGCAGTGTGAGGGGTGAGTATATCTCGCTCCATCCTTCACACTAACTCTACCACACTCTAAATGTATAGAAGGCGGCCCTCAGGATGTACTGGCGGTGTTAAGCATGAGTGCATGTAACACCATCCTTCGCTCTGTAAGCACTGGCAGTTTAAGGGGTGAGTATATCTCACTCCATCCTTCACACTAACTCTACCACACTCTAAATGTATAGAAGGCGGCTCTCTGGATGTACTGGCGTGTTAAGCATGAGTGCATCTAACACCTTCCTTCGCTCTGTAAGCACTGGCGGTTTAAGGGGTGAGTATATCTCACTCCATCCTTCACACTAACTCTACCACACTCTAAATGTATAGAAGGCGGCTCTCTCGATGTACTGGCGGTGTTAAGCATGAGTGCATCTAACACCATCCTTCGCTCTGTAAGCACTGGCAGTGTGAGGGGTGAGTATATCTCGCTCCATCCTTCACACTAACTCTACCACACTCTAAATGTATAGAAGGCGGCTCTCTGGATGTACTGGCGGTGTTAAGCATGAGTGCATCTAACACCATCTTTCGCTCTGTAAGCACTGGCAGTGTGAGGGGTGAGTATATCTCACTCCATCCTTCACACTAACTCTACCACACTCTAAATGTATAGAAGGCGGCTCTCTGGATGTACTGGCGGTGTTAAGCATGAGTGCATCTAACACCATCCTTCGCTCTGTAAGCACTGGCAGTGTGAGGGGTGAGTATATCTCGCTCCATCCTTCACACTAACTCTACCACACTCTAAATGTATAGAAGGTGGCTCTCTGGATGTACTGGCGTGTTAAGCATGAGTGCATCTAACACCATCCTATCCTTCGCTCTGTAAGCACTGGCGGTTTAAGGGGTGAGTATATCTCACTCCATCCTTCACACTAACTCTACCACACTCTAAATGTATAGAAGGCCGCTCTCTGGATGAACTGGCGGTGTTAAGCATGAGTGCATCTAACACCATCCTTCACTCTGTAAGCACTGGCGGTTTAAAGGGTGAGTATATCTCACACCATCCTTCACACTAACTCTACCACACTCTAAATGTATAGAAGGCGGCTCTCTGGATGTACTGGCGGTGTTAAGCATGAGTGCATCTAACACCATCCTTTGCTCTGTAAGCACTGTCAGTGTGAGGGCTGAGTATATCTCGCTCCATCCTTCACACTAACTCTACCACACTCTAAATGTAAAAAAAGGCGGCTCTCTGGGTGCACTGGCGTGTTAAGCCTGAGTGCATCTAACACCATCCTTCACTCTGTAAGCACTGGTGGTTTAAGGGGTGAGTATATCTCACTCCATCCTTCACACTAACTCTACCACACTCTAAATGTATAGAAGGCGGCCCTCTGGATGTACTGGTGGTGTTAAGCATGAGTGCATGTAACACCATCCTTCGCTCTGTAAGCACTGGCGGTTTAAGGGGTGAGTATATCTCACTCCATCCTTCACACTAACTCTACCACACTCTAAATGTATAGAAGGCGGCTCTCTGGATATACTGGCGTGTTAAGCAGGAGTGCATCTAACACCATCCTTCGCTCTGTAAGCACTGGCGGTTTAAGGGGTGAGTATATCTCACTCCATCCTTCACACCAACTCTACCACACTCTAAATGTATAGAAAGCGGCTCTCTCGATGTACTGGCGGTGTTAAGCATGAGTGCATCTAACACCATCCTTCGCTCTGTAAGCACTGGCGGTTTAAGGGGTGAGTATATCTCACTCCATCCTTCACACTAACTCTACCACACTCTAAATGTATAGAAAGCGGCTCTCTCGATGTACTGGCGGTGTTAAGCATGAGTGCATCTAACACCATCCTTCGCTCTGTAAGCACTGGCAGTGTGAGGGGTGAGTATATCTCGCTCCATCCTTCACACTAACTCTACCACACTCTAAATGTATAGAAGGCGGCTCTCTGGATGTACTGGCGGTGTTAAGCATGAGTGCATCTAACACCATCCTTCGCTCTGTAAGCACTGGCAGTGTGAGGGGTGAGTATATCTCACTCCATCCTTCACACTAACTCTACCACACTCTAAATGTATAGAAGGCGGCTCTCCGGATGTACTGGCGGTGTTAAGCATGAGTGCATCTAACACCATCCATCTCTCTGTACGCAATGGCAGTGTGAGGGGTGAGTATATCTCGCTCCATCCTTCACACTAACTCTACCACACTGTAAATGTATAGAAGGTGGCTCTCTGGATGTACTGGCGTGTTAAGCATGAGTGCATCTAACACCATACTTCGCTCTGTAAGCACTGGCAGTGTAAGGGGTGAGTATATCTCACTCCATCCTTCACACTAACTCTACCACACTCTAAATGTATAGAAGGCGGCTCTCTGGATGCACTGGCGTGTTAAGCATGAGTGCATCTAACACCATCCTTCACTCTGTAAGCACTGGCGGTTTAAGGGGTGAGTATATCTCACTCCATCCTTCACACTTAGTCTACCACACTGTAAATGTATAGAAGGCGGCTTTCTGGGTGCACTGGCGTGTTAAGCATGAGTGCATCTTACACCATCCTTCGCTCTGTAAGCACTGGCAGTGTGAGGGGTGAGTATATCTCGCTCCATCCTTCACACTAACTCTACCACACTCTAAATGTATAGAAGGCGGCTCACTAGATGTACTGGCGGTGTTAAGCATGAGTGCATCTAACACCATCCTTCGCTCTGTAAGCACTCGCAGTGTGAGGGGTGAGTATATCTCACTCCATCCTTCACACTAACTCTACCACACTGTAAATGTATAGAAGGCGGCTCTCAGGATGTACTGGTGTGTTAAGCATGAGTGCATCTAACACCATCCTTAGCTCTGTAAGCACTGGCAGTGTACGGGGTGAGTATATCTCGCTCCATCCTTCACATTAACTCTACCACACTCTAAATGTATAGAAGGCGGCCCTCTGGATGTACTGGCGGTGTTAAGCATGAGTGCATCTAACACCATCCTTCGCTCTGTAAGCACTGGCAGTGTGAGGGGTGAGTATATCTCTCTCCATCCTTCACACTAACTCTACCACACTCTAAATGTATAGAAGGCGGCTCTCTGGATGTACTGGCGTGTTAAGCATGAGTGCATCTAACACCATCCTTCGCTCTGTAAGCACTGGCGGTTTAAGGGGTGAGTATATCTCACTCCATCCTTCACACTAACTCTACCACACTCTAAATGTATAGAAGGCGGCTCTCTCGATGTACTGGCGGTGTTAAGCATGAGTGCATCTAACACCATCCTTCGCTCTGTAAGCACTGGCAGTGTGAGGGGTGAGTATATCTCTCTCCATCCTTCACACTAACTCTACCACACTCTAAATGTATAGAAGGCGGCTCTCTGGATGTACTGGCGGTGTTAGGCATGAGTGCATCTAACACCATCCTTCGCTCTGCAAGCACTGGCAGTGTGAGGGGTGAGTATATCTCACTCCATCCTTCACACTAACTCTACCACACTCTAAATGTATAGAAGGCTGCTCTCTGGATGTACTGGCGGTGTTAAGCATGAGTGCATCTAACACCATCCTTCTCTCTGTACGCACTGGCAGTGTGAGAGGTGAGTATATCTCGCTCCATCCTTCACACTAACTCTACCACACTGTAAATGTATAGAAGGCGGCTCTCTGGATGTACTGGCGTGTTAAGCATGAGTGCATCTAACACCATCCTTTGCTCTGTAAGCACTGGCAGTGTGAGGGGTGAGTATATCTCACTCCATCCTTCACACTAACTCTACCACACTCTAAATGTATAGAAGGCGGCTCTCTGGATGTACTGGCGGTGTTAAGCATGAGTGCATCTAACACCATCCTTCTCTCTGTACGCACTGGCAGTGTAAGAGGTGAGTATATCTCGCTCCATCCTTCACACTAACTCTACCACACTGTAAATGTATAGAAGGTGGCTCTCTGGATGTACTGGCGTGTTAAGCATGAGTGCATCTAACACCTTCCTTCGCTCTGTAAGCACTGGCGGTTTAAGGGGTGAGTATATCTCACTCCATCCTTCACACTAACTCTACCACACTCTAAATGTATAGAAGGCGGCTCTCTGGATGTACTGGCGTGTTAAGCATGAGTGCATCTAACACCATCCTTTGCTCTGTAAGCACTGGCAGTGTGAGGGGTGAGTATATCTCACTCCATCCTTCACACTAACTCTACCACACTCTAAATGTATAGAAGGCGGCTCTCTGGATGTACTGGCGGTGTTAAGCATGAGTGCATCTAACACCATCCTTCTCTCTGTACGCACTGGCAGTGTGAGAGGTGAGTATATCTCGCTCCATCCTTCACACTAACTCTACCACACTGTAAATGTATAGAAGGCGGCTCTCTGGATGTACTGGCGTGTTAAGCATGAGTGCATCTAACACCTTCCTTCGCTCTGTAAGCACTGGCGGTTTAAGGGGTGAGTATATCTCACTCCATCCTTCACACTAACTCTACCACACTCTAAATGTATAGAAGGCGGCTCTCTCGATGTACTGGCGGTGTTAAGCATGAGTGCATCTAACACCATCCTTCGCTCTGTAAGCACTGGCAGTGTGAGGGGTGAGTATATCTCGCTCCATCCTTCACACTAACTCTACCACACTCTAAATGTATAGAAGGCGGCCCTCAGGATGTACTGGCGGTGTTAAGCATGAGTGCATGTAACACCATCCTTCGCTCTGTAAGCACTGGCAGTTTAAGGGGTGAGTATATCTCACTCCATCCTTCACACTAACTCTACCACACTCTAAATGTATAGAAGGCGGCCCTCTGGATGTACTGGCGGTGTTAAGCATGAGTGCATCTAACACCATCCTTCGCTCTGTAAGCACTGGCGGTTTAAGGGGTGAGTATATCTCACTCCATCCTTCACACTAACTCTACCACACTCTAAATGTATAGAAAGCGGCTCTCTCGATGTACTGGCGGTGTTAAGCATGAGTGCATCTAACACCATCCTTCGCTCTGTAAGCACTGGCAGTGTGAGGGGTGAGTATATCTCGCTCCATCCTTCACACTAACTCTACCACACTCTAAATGTATAGAAGGCGGCTCTCTGGATGTACTGGCGGTGTTAAGCATGAGTGCATCTAACACCATCCTTCGCTCTGTAAGCACTGGCAGTGTGAGGGGTGAGTATATCTCACTCCATCCTTCACACTAACTCTACCACACTCTAAATGTATAGAAGGCGGCTCTCCGGATGTACTGGCGGTGTTAAGCATGAGTGCATCTAACACCATCCATCTCTCTGTACGCAATGGCAGTGTGAGGGGTGAGTATATCTCGCTCCATCCTTCACACTAACTCTACCACACTGTAAATGTATAGAAGGTGGCTCTCTGGATGTACTGGCGTGTTAAGCATGAGTGCATCTAACACCATACTTCGCTCTGTAAGCACTGGCAGTGTAAGGGGTGAGTATATCTCACTCCATCCTTCACACTAACTCTACCACACTCTAAATGTATAGAAGGCGGCTCTCTGTATGCACTGGCGTGTTAAGCATGAGTGCATCTAACACCATCCTTCACTCTGTAAGCACTGGCGGTTTAAGGGGTGAGTATATCTCACTCCATCCTTCACACTTAGTCTACCACACTGTAAATGTATAGAAGGCGGCTTTCTGGGTGCACTGGCGTGTTAAGCATGAGTGCATCTTACACCATCCTTCGCTCTGTAAGCACTGGCAGTGTGAGGGGTGAGTATATCTCGCTCCATCCTTCACACTAACTCTACCACACTCTAAATGTATAGAAGGCGGCTCACTAGATGTACTGGCGGTGTAAAGCATGAGTGCATCTAACACCATCCTTCGCTCTGTAAGCACTCGCAGTGTGAGGGGTGAGTATATCTCACTCCATCCTTCACACTAACTCTACCACACTGTAAATGTATAGAAGGCGGCTCTCAGGATGTACTGGTGTGTTAAGCATGAGTGCATCTAACACCATCCTTAGCTCTGTAAGCACTGGCAGTGTACGGGGTGAGTATATCTCGCTCCATCCTTCACATTAACTCTACCACACTCTAAATGTATAGAAGGCGGCCCTCTGGATGTACTGGCGGTGTTAAGCATGAGTGCATCTAACACCATCCTTCGCTCTGTAAGCACTGGCAGTGTGAGGGGTGAGTATATCTCTCTCCATCCTTCACACTAACTCTACCACACTCTAAATGTATAGAAGGCGGCTCTCTGGATGTACTGGCGTGTTAAGCATGAGTGCATCTAACACCATCCTTCGCTCTGTAAGCACTGGGGGTTTAAGGGGTGAGTATATCTCACTCCATCCTTCACACTAACTCTACCACACTCTAAATGTATAGAAGGCGGCTCTCTCGATGTACTGGCGGTGTTAAGCATGAGTGCATCTAACACCATCCTTCGCTCTGTAAGCACTGGCAGTGTGAGGGGTGAGTATATCTCTCTCCATCCTTCACACTAACTCTACCACACTCTAAATGTATAGAAGGCGGCTCTCTGGATGTACTGGCGGTGTTAGGCATGAGTGCATCTAACACCATCCTTCGCTCTGCAAGCACTGGTAGTGTGAGGGGTGAGTATATCTCACTCCATCCTTCACACTAACTCTACCACACTCTAAATGTATAGAAGGCGGCTCTCTGGATGTACTGGCGGTGTTAAGCATGAGTGCATCTAACACCATCCTTCTCTCTGTACGCACTGGCAGTGTGAGAGGTGAGTATATCTCGCTCCATCCTTCACACTAACTCTACCACACTGTAAATGTATAGAAGGCGGCTCTCTGGATGTACTGGCGTGTTAAGCATGAGTGCATCTAACACCATCCTTTGCTCTGTAAGCACTGGCAGTGTGAGGGGTGAGTATATCTCACTCCATCCTTCACACTAACTCTACCACACTCTAAATGTATAGAAGGCGGCTCTCTGGATGTACTGGCGGTGTTAAGCATGAGTGCATCTAACACCATCCTTCTCTCTGTACGCACTGGCAGTGTGAGAGGTGAGTATATCTCGCTCCATCCTTCACACTAACTCTACCACACTGTAAATGTATAGAAGGCGGCTCTCTGGATGTACTGGCGTGTTAAGCATGAGTGCATGTAACACCTTCCTTCGCTCTGTAAGCACTGGCGGTTTAAGGGGTGAGTATATCTCACTCCATCCTTCACACTAACTCTACCACACTCTAAATGTATAGAAGGCGGCTCTCTGGATGTACTGGCGTGTTAAGCATGAGTGCATCTAACACCATCCTTTGCTCTGTAAGCACTGGCAGTGTGAGGGGTGAGTATATCTCACTCCATCCTTCACACTAACTCTACCACACTCTAAATGTATAGAAGGCGGCTCTCTGGATGTACTGGCGGTGTTAAGCATGAGTGCATCTAACACCATCCTTCTCTCTGTACGCACTGGCAGTGTGAGAGGTGAGTATATCTCGCTCCATCCTTCACACTAACTCTACCACACTGTAAATGTATAGAAGGCGGCTCTCTGGATGTACTGGCGTGTTAAGCATGAGTGCATCTAACACCTTCCTTCGCTCTGTAAGCACTGGCGGTTTAAGGGGTGAGTATATCTCACTCCATCCTTCACACTAACTCTACCACACTCTAAATGTATAGAAGGCGGCTCTCTCGATGTACTGGCGGTGTTAAGCATGAGTGCATCTAACACCATCCTTCGCTCTGTAAGCACTGGCAGTGTGAGGGGTGAGTATATCTCGCTCCATCCTTCACACTAACTCTACCACACTCTAAATGTATAGAAGGCGGCCCTCAGGATGTACTGGCGGTGTTAAGCATGAGTGCATGTAACACCATCCTTCGCTCTGTAAGCACTGGCAGTTTAAGGGGTGAGTATATCTCACTCCATCCTTCACACTAACTCTACCACACTCTAAATGTATAGAAGGCGGCTCTCTGGATGTACTGGCGTGTTAAGCATGAGTGCATCTAACACCTTCCTTCGCTCTGTAAGCACTGGCGGTTTAAGGGGTGAGTATATCTCACTCCATCCTTCACACTAACTCTACCACACTCTAAATGTATAGAAGGCGGCTCTCTCGATGTACTGGCGGTGTTAAGCATGAGTGCATCTAACACCATCCTTCGCTCTGTAAGCACTGGCAGTGTGAGGGGTGAGTATATCTCGCTCCATCCTTCACACTAACTCTACCACACTCTAAATGTATAGAAGGCGGCTCTCTGGATGTACTGGCGGTGTTAAGCATGAGTGCATCTAACACCATCTTTCGCTCTGTAAGCACTGGCAGTGTGAGGGGTGAGTATATCTCACTCCATCCTTCACACTAACTCTACCACACTCTAAATGTATAGAAGGCGGCTCTCTGGATGTACTGGCGGTGTTAAGCATGAGTGCATCTAACACCATCCTTCGCTCTGTAAGCACTGGCAGTGTGAGGGGTGAGTATATCTCGCTCCATCCTTCACACTAACTCTACCACACTCTAAATGTATAGAAGGTGGCTCTCTGGATGTACTGGCGTGTTAAGCATGAGTGCATCTAACACCATCCTATCCTTCGCTCTGTAAGCACTGGCGGTTTAAGGGGTGAGTATATCTCACTCCATCCTTCACACTAACTCTACCACACTCTAAATGTATAGAAGGCGGCTCTCTGGATGTACTGGCGGTGTTAAGCATGAGTGCATCTAACACCATCCTTCACTCTGTAAGCACTGGCGGTTTAAAGGGTGAGTATATCTCACACCATCCTTCACACTAACTCTACCACACTCTAAATGTATAGAAGGCGGCTCTCTGGATGTACTGGCGGTGTTAAGCATGAGTGCATCTAACACCATCCTTTGCTCTGTAAGCACTGGCAGTGTGAGGGCTGAGTATATCTCGCTCCATCCTTCACACTAACTCTACCACACTCTAAATGTAAAAAAAGGCGGCTCTCTGGGTGCACTGGCGTGTTAAGCCTGAGTGCATCTAACACCATCCTTCACTCTGTAAGCACTGGTGGTTTAAGGGGTGAGTATATCTCACTCCATCCTTCACACTAACTCTACCACACTCTAAATGTATAGAAGGCGGCCCTCTGGATGTACTGGTGGTGTTAAGCATGAGTGCATGTAACACCATCCTTCGCTCTGTAAGCACTGGCGGTTTAAGGGGTGAGTATATCTCACTCCATCCTTCACACTAACTCTACCACACTCTAAATGTATAGAAGGCGGCTCTCTGGATGTACTGGCGTGTTAAGCAGGAGTGCATCTAACACCATCCTTCGCTCTGTAAGCACTGGCGGTTTAAGGGGTGAGTATATCTCACTCCATCCTTCACACCAACTCTACCACACTCTAAATGTATAGAAAGCGGTTCTCTCGATGTACTGGCGGTGTTAAGCATGAGTGCATCTAACACCATCCTTCGCTCTGTAAGCACTGGCGGTTTAAGGGGTGAGTATATCTCACTCCATCCTTCACACTAACTCTACCACACTCTAAATGTATAGAAAGCGGCTCTCTCGATGTACTGGCGGTGTTAAGCATGAGTGCATCTAACACCATCCTTCGCTCTGTAAGCACTGGCAGTGTGAGGGGTGAGTATATCTCGCTCCATCCTTCACACTAACTCTACCACACTCTAAATGTATAGAAGGCGGCTCTCTGGATGTACTGGCGGTGTTAAGCATGAGTGCATCTAACACCATCCTTCGCTCTGTAAGCACTGGCAGTGTGAGGGGTGAGTATATCTCACTCCATCCTTCACACTAACTCTACCACACTGTAAATGTATAGAAGGTGGCTCTCTGGATGTACTGGCGTGTTAAGCATGAGTGCATCTAACACCATACTTCGCTCTGTAAGCACTGGCAGTGTAAGGGGTGAGTATATCTCACTCCATCCTTCACACTAACTCTACCACACTCTAAATGTATAGAAGGCGGCTCTCTGGATGCACTGGCGTGTTAAGCATGAGTGCATCTAACACCATCCTTCACTCTGTAAGCACTGGCGGTTTAAGGGGTGAGTATATCTCACTCCATCCTTCACACTTAGTCTACCACACTGTAAATGTATAGAAGGCGGCTTTCTGGGTGCACTGGCGTGTTAAGCATGAGTGCATCTTACACCATCCTTCGCTCTGTAAGCACTGGCAGTGTGAGGGGTGAGTATATCTCGCTCCATCCTTCACACTAACTCTACCACACTCTAAATGTATAGAAGGCGGCTCACTAGATGTACTGGCGGTGTTAAGCATGAGTGCATCTAACACCATCCTTCGCTCTGTAAGCACTCGCAGTGTGAGGGGTGAGTATATCTCACTCCATCCTTCACACTAACTCTACCACACTGTAAATGTATAGAAGGCGGCTCTCAGGATGTACTGGTGTGTTAAGCATGAGTGCATCTAACACCATCCTTAGCTCTGTAAGCACTGGCAGTGTACGGGGTGAGTATATCTCGCTCCATCCTTCACATTAACTCTACCACACTCTAAATGTATAGAAGGCGGCCCTCTGGATGTACTGGCGGTGTTAAGCATGAGTGCATCTAACACCATCCTTCGCTCTGTAAGCACTGGCAGTGTGAGGGGTGAGTATATCTCTCTCCATCCTTCACACTAACTCTACCACACTCTAAATGTATAGAAGGCGGCTCTCTGGATGTACTGGCGTGTTAAGCATGAGTGCATCTAACACCATCCTTCGCTCTGTAAGCACTGGCGGTTTAAGGGGTGAGTATATCTCACTCCATCCTTCACACTAACTCTACCACACTCTAAATGTATAGAAGGCGGCTCTCTCGATGTACTGGCGGTGTTAAGCATGAGTGCATCTAACACCATCCTTCGCTCTGTAAGCACTGGCAGTGTGAGGGGTGAGTATATCTCTCTCCATCCTTCACACTAACTCTACCACACTCTAAATGTATAGAAGGCGGCTCTCTGGATGTACTGGCGGTGTTAAGCATGAGTGCATCTAACACCATCCTTCGCTCTGCAAGCACTGGCAGTGTGAGGGGTGAGTATATCTCACTCCATCCTTCACACTAACTCTACCACACTCTAAATGTATAGAAGGCGGCTCTCTGGATGTACTGGCGGTGTTAAGCATGAGTGCATCTAACACCATCCTTCTCTCTGTACGCACTGGCAGTGTGAGAGGTGAGTATATCTCGCTCCATCCTTCACACTAACTCTACCACACTGTAAATGTATAGAAGGCGGCTCTCTGGATGTACTGGCGTGTTAAGCATGAGTGCATCTAACACCATCCTTTGCTCTGTAAGCACTGGCAGTGTGAGGGCTGAGTATATCTCGCTCCATCCTTCACACTAACTCTACCACACTCTAAATGTATAGAAGGCGGCTCTCTGGATGTATTGGCGGTGTTAAGCATGAGTGCATCTAACACCGTCCTTCGCTCTGTAACCACTGGCAGTGAGAGGGGTGAGTATATCTCACTCCATCTTTCACACTAACTCTACCACACTCTAAATGTATAAAAGGCGGCTCTCTGGATGTACTGGCGTGTTAAGCATGAGTGCATCTAACACTATCCTATCCTTCGCTCTGTAAGCACTGGCGGTTTAAGGGGTGAGTATATCTCACTCCATCCTTCACACTAACTCTACCACACTCTAAATGTATAGAAGGCGGCTCTCTGGATGTTCTGGCGGTGTTAAGCATGAGTGCATCTAACACCATCCTTCGCTCTGTAAGCACTGGGAGTGTGAGGGGTGAGTATATCTCTCTCCATCCTTCACACTAACTCTACCACACTCTAAATGTATAGAAGGCGGCTCTCTGGATGTACTGGCGTGTTAAGCATGAGTGCATCTAACACCATCCTTCGCTCTGTAAGCACTGGCGGTTTAAGGGGTGAGTATATCTCACTCCATCCTTCACACTAACTCTACCACACTCTAAATGTATAGAAGGCGGCTCTCTCGATGTACTGGCGGTGTTAAGCATGAGTGCATCTAACACCATCCTTCGCTCTGTAAGCACTGGCAGTGTGAGGGGTGAGTATATCTCTCTCCATCCTTCACACTAACTCTACCACACTCTAAATGTATAGAAGGCGGCTCTCTGGATGTACTGGCGGTGTTAAGCATGAGTGCATCTAACACCATCCTTCTCTCTGTACGCACTGGCAGTGTGAGAGGTGAGTATATCTCGCTCCATCCTTCACACTAACTCTACCACACTGTAAATGTATAGAAGGCGGCTCTCTGGATGTACTGGCGTGTTAAGCATGAGTGCATCTAACACCATCCTTTGCTCTGTAAGCACTGGCAGTGTGAGGGCTGAGTATATCTCGCTCCATCCTTCACACTAACTCTACCACACTCTAAATGTATAGAAGGCGGCTCTCTGGATGTATTGGCGGTGTTAAGCATGAGTGCATCTAACACCGTCCTTCGCTCTGTAACCACTGGCAGTGAGAGGGGTGAGTATATCTCACTCCATCTTTCACACTAACTCTACCACACTCTAAATGTATAAAAGGCGGCTCTCTGGATGTACTGGCGTGTTAAGCATGAGTGCATCTAACACTATCCTATCCTTCGCTCTGTAAGCACTGGCGGTTTAAGGGGTGAGTATATCTCACTCCATCCTTCACACTAACTCTACCACACTCTAAATGTATAGAAGGCGGCTCTCTGGATGTTCTGGCGGTGTTAAGCATGAGTGCATCTAACACCATCCTTCGCTCTGTAAGCACTGGCAGTGTGAGGGGTGAGTATATCTCACTCCATCCTTCACAATAACTCTACCACACTCTAAATGTATAGAAGGCGGCTCTCTGGATGTACTGGCGTGTCAAGCATGAGTGCATCTAACACCATCCTTCGCTCTGTAAGCACTGGCGGTTTAAGGGGTGAGTATATCTCACTCCATCATTCACACTAACTCTACCACACTCTAAATGTAAAAAAAGGCGGCTCTCTGGGTGCACTGGCGTGTTAAGCCTGAGTGCATCTAACACCATCCTTCACTCTGTAAGCACTGGCGGTTTAAGGGGTGAGTATATCTCACTCCATCCTTCACACTAACTCTACCACACTCTAAATGTATAGAAGGCGGCCCTCTGGATGTACTGGCGGTGTTAAGCATGAGTGCATGTAACACCATCCTTCGCTCTGTAAGCACTGGCAGTTTAAGGGGTGAGTATATCTCACTCCATCCTTCACACTAACTCTACCACACTCTAAATGTATAGAAGGCGGCTCTCTGGATGTACTGGCGTGTTAAGCATGAGTGCATCTAACACCTTCCTTCGCTCTGTAAGCACTGGCGGTTTAAGGGGTGAGTATATCTCACTCCATCCTTCACACTAACTCTACCACACTCTAAATGTATAGAAGGCGGCTCTCTCGATGTACTGGCGGTGTTAAGCATGAGTGCATCTAACACCATCCTTCGCTCTGTAAGCACTGGCAGTGTGAGGGGTGAGTATATCTCGCTCCATCCTTCACACTAACTCTACCACACTCTAAATGTATAGAAGGCGGCTCTCTGGATGTACTGGCGGTGTTAAGCATGAGTGCATCTAAAACCATCTTTCGCTCTGTAAGCACTGGCAGTGTGAGGGGTGAGTATATCTCACTCCATCCTTCACACTAACTCTACCACACTCTAAATGTATAGAAGGCGGCTCTCTGGATGTACTGGCGGTGTTAAGCATGAGTGCATCTAACACCATCCTTCGCTCTGTAAGCACTGGCAGTGTGAGGGGTGAGTATATCTCGCTCCATCCTTCACACTAACTCTACCACACTCTAAATGTAAAAAAAGGCGGCTCTCTGGGTGCACTGGCGTGTTAAGCCTGAGTGCATATAACACCATCCTTCACT
>NW_028188147.1:0-2000 GCF_964204655.1 Triturus cristatus | reverse complement strand
CCTGGCTCCAGCCTCGCACGCATCACCAGGCGGCCGTGTGCTGGCAGCTTCACATGCAGGCAGAGGGCATTCACTGCCGAGCGCCGAGCCAGACTCAATACAATAAATACACAGTGACACAATGAAGGAAGGCGGCCGAGTTAGGCCTACATGTTTAAAGACACCCCAAGTGAGAGCAGAGGGTGTGAATGCACCTGAAATGGTGACCCCAGTACCGGCATGGAGGCACTCTGCTGAGCTGATTTTTACAGCTGGAGCTAGGTGTACGTCTGAGGTGACATCTGTAGACAGAGTGAGTTACTGTATGTCAGACGCTGAGCCTATGACCGGGGGAGGCCCACTGCGGAACTGAATAGTACAGTACAGAGTGAGGCCTGTGACTACCACTGTTCTACTCAGCCCTATCGCTGGAGTGGGGACCACTCCTGAATCCAATGGTATGTCACGAGGGAGACCTGAGACCAGAAATCATATTCTGCGCCCTGTAGCCTGATCGAGGCCTGCTGCTAATTTGGATGGAGGTAGGGGAAGGAAACAAAACACTTCCCATAGTCCAGAACGTACATGAACACCATTCACAGTATCATATCTTAGCCTTCAGGATCTCCGGCCCATCCCTAGCTTCCAGGTACATGTTTTAGTAAAATGTGTGACATTTGGAGGTTTACAGCTTAAAGGGGATGAAGTCGCACCTTCTACCCAGGGTTATGGAGCTCCGCGCAGGGTGAGATTTCAGGGTTCACCCCTGGCTGGAGGTGTGAAAACAAAACAATCCACATAGTCACACCTCCAGCCAGGGGTGAACCCTGAAATCTCAACCTGCGCGGAGTTCCATAACCCTGGGTAGAAGGTGCGACTTCATCCCCTTGAAGCCTAACACCTACAAATGTCACAAGTATCAGTAAAACTGGTGCCAGGAGGCTGGAAGTAGGCCCAAGGCCTTGCAGGCCTTATTCTGATACTGTAAAGGAGCTAAATACACTTTCCTGAGTATGTGAAGTGTTTTGTTTTCACACCTGCAGCCAGGGGTGAAACCTGAAATCTTACCCTGGGCGGAGCTCCATAACCCTGGGTAGAAGGTGCGACTTCGTCCCCTTGAAGCCTAACACCTGCAAATGTCACAAGTATCAGTACAACTGGTGCCAGGAGGCTGGAAGTAGGCCCAAGGCCTTGCAGGCCTTTTTCTGATACTGTAAAGGGGTTAAATACACTTTACTGAGTATGTGAAGTGTTTTGTTTTCACACCTGCAGCCAGGGGTGAAACCTGAAATCGTATCCTGCGCGGAGCTCCATAACCCTGGGTAGAAGGTTTGACTTTGTTCCCTTGAAGCTTGACACCTCCAAGTGTCACAAGTATCAGTAAAACTGGTGCCTGGAGGCTGGAAACACACCCATGGCCTGGCAGGCCTTGTTCTGATACTGTAAAGGAGTTAAATACACTTTCCTGAGTATGTGAAGTGTTTTATTCTCACACTTCCATCCAGGGGTGAACCCTGAAATCTCACCCTGCGCGGAGTTCCATAACCCTGGGTAGAAGGTGCGACTTCATCCCCTTGAAGCCTAACACCTGCAAATGTCACAAGTATCAGTAAAACTGGTGCCAGGAGGCTGGAAGTAGGCCCAAGGCCTTGCAGGCCTTATTCTGATACTGTAAAGGAGTTAAATACACTTTCCTGAGTGTGTGAAGTGTTTTATTTTCACTCCTCCAGCCTGGGGTGAAGCCTGAAATCTTACCCTGCGCGGAGCTCCATGACCCTGGGTAGAAGGTGCGACTTCATCCCCTTGAAGCCTAAGACCTGCAAATGTCACAAGTATCAGTAAAACTGGTGCCAGGAGGCTGGAAGTAGGCCCAAGGCCTTGCAGGCCTTATTCTGATACTGTAAAGCAGCTAAATACACTTTCCTGAGTATGTGAAGTGTTTTATTCTCACACTTCCATCCAGGGGTGAACCCTGAAATCTCACCCTGCGCGGAGTTCCATAACCCTGGGTAGAAGGTGCG